>NW_027507903.1:412371697-412649197 GCF_037356315.1 Lithobates pipiens | reverse complement strand
TTTTAGGTCTCAATGGGCACAAGTGCAGTGACATCACCACACTTGTATTCCATGGATCACTTCCTCCAGCTCAAGGACGGTAGGTCTGTACCCAGAATGGACTTGTGTGGAGGAATTGTCTGCAGGAGCCTGTGCACTGCACCCGCAATGCACTGATCGCATTCGCAGCAATTTGTAGGCTCCAATGCAAAAAAATAATAAATATATTTTTTCTGAAATTATTCATTTTTTGGTGGCATATGCCTTTAAGTTGACAGAGGGCTAATACACTCCCCACATCCCTATTTAACAGAGGTCTACAAACTTTCTAAACAAAGGGCCAGTATATTGTCCCTCAGACTTTAGAGGGGCAGGATTGTGGCCAGTGGGAGTGGAAATATTCTTGGCATCAGTGAGGGTAAACATTGTCACATTTGGTATTATGGGGAGGAATAGTGCTCCATTGTTAGTATCATAGGGAGAAATAGTGCCCTATTATCGGTGTCAGTGGGAGAAATGGGCCACATTGTTTGTGTCAGTTGGTAGAATTGTGTCTCGTATCAGAGACACATGTGCCCCAGGGCTGATAAAGGCAAGCAAACGGCTGCAGTTTGGAGACCACTGCTAAAAAAGATATAACACCAGTTGGAGGCAAGGCACTGTGTCAAAGCAAAATGAGGCTTTAGTAGAGGCACACACCATGGTGAAACTTGGGTATAATAGTGAAGTGCCTTGATAGTGGTAGATCTGCAGATTTCTAAACTGTACGTAGTATTAGGCAATTCTGTCCGAAATCTCAAAACGCCAAACGTGAGTGGAGCCTAAAACTACAGTTTAGACCCCTGCAATCTCAAATTGCACTGAAATCGCAAAACACAAGTTTAGGTGTCATTCCTTTTCAATGGCACATAAAACACAGTGAGGTTTGCCCCGACTATGGCAAGCTAAATTGCATGCCAATCGCGGCAAACCGCAGTACATGAAGCTTGTCACCCAAAAAGCTCTGAGGTTGCGGGTAGAATCGCTGCTATCCCTAAACACTAAAAGTGCATGGAGATTTACAGTCTTCTATATAAACAGCATTGACTTGAAAAAATGGAAATACTGACAAAATATGGTCTACAAAACAAATAAGGGCTCCAATGCAAGCCAAAAAAAAGAAACTGTTACACTATGCAAGCAACAAATGTTGCAATATGTGAGCGTCAAATGGGAAATGACTGCAATGTTCAGGCAACAGACAGAAGATTGTTCCAATAGGAGGGCAACAAATGGGCAATCAAATGGGCAATCTTGACAATACGGAGGCAATGACAATAACTGAAGCAATAGCTATAGATCAGTCTGCCACCTTCCCTTTTTGCCTTACCTTTACTCCAGGTCTCCAGGCCGGCAGCATGTTGTAATCTCATGTCTCCATCTAGCCATGCACATCCTCAGTAGGGATGGGCCGAAAGGACCCCTGTTCGGTTAGCACCAGAACTTTTGAACACCACAAAAGTTCGAACCCGAATAACAAACCCCATTAAAGTCAATGGGACCCGAATGTCAAATCAAAAGTGCCCATTTTGAAGGCTTATATGCAAGTAATTGTAACAATGGTTATAGAGCTCCGGGTCCTGCCCTGGGGGACATGTATCAATAAAAAAAAAAGTTTGTGAAAAATTTAATTTTTAAATGAGCAGTGATTTTTAAAGTAAGAGCCTAAAAATTACTTCCAATATAGTGCCTGGGGGACCCCTTAGTTTACCTGTAAAGTGTCAGATCTGTACCATGTCTAAAATCTGCAATAATTTATTATTTTATAAAGCCCAAAAAAATGAAATTTTTCTTGCAAGTTGCCTTCATTTTGCTCAGCATCAGCTTGGGAGCCAGTGGGTATGATGAGACCACAATGTAGTGCACTGGGAACAAGATTAGATACATATTTTAGATACATTCTGGTGTCACTTTGACTTTGTATGGAAGTAACAAGTATGTAAACATTGATCTTTGGGTGTCGGTGTTGCCTTCTCACCGTAACCCTAAAGAAGTAATCTTGATGAAAGCAAGAATTGGCCTTGCTGTAAAAAATTGCAATGACATGCACCTGTCAATCAGGTGCAGAAAAATTGGTCTTTGGGTGTCGGTGGCACCTTCCTACTGTAACCTTATAGAGGTACTCTTGATGTAAGCAAGAATTGGCACAAAAAACTATATGGCGTTAAACTGTCAGTAACGCACACAGAAATAAATGGCGTTAAACTGGCAGTAACTCACAAAACGATATGGCGTTAAACTGGCAGTAACGCACACAAAAGTAAATTACGTTAAACTGGCAGTAACGCACACAGAAGTAAATGGCATTTAACTGGCAGTTATGCATACATAAGTTAATATGTGTTAAACTGACAGTAATGCACACAGAACTGTGTGGCATTAAACTGGCAGTAATGCACATAGAAGTAAATAGCATTAAACTGGCAGTTATGCATACATAAGTTAATATGTGTTAAACTGACAGTAATGCACACAGAACTATATGCCGTTAAACTGGCAGTAACGCACACAGTACTATATGGTGTTAAACTGGCAGTAACGCGCACAGAAATATATGGCATTAAACTGGCAGTAACGCACACAGAACTATATGGAGTTAAACTGGCAGTAACACACACAGAATTAAATGGCGTTAAACTGGCAATAACGCACACAAAATAAATGACGTTAAACTGGCAGTAACACACACAGAATTAAATGGCGTTAAACTGGCAATAACGCACACAAAATAAATGACGTTAAACTGGCAGTAACGCACACAAAAGTAAATGGCATTAAACTGGCAGTTATGCATACATAAGTTAATATGTGTTAAACTGACACTAATGCACACAGAACGGTGTGGCGTTAAACTGGCAGTAACGCACACAGAACTATATGGCATTAAACTGGCAGTAATGCACACAAAAGTAAATCACATTAAACTGGCAGTAACGCACACAGAAGTAAATGGCGTTAAACTGGTAGTAACGCACATGAAACTATATGGCATTAAACTGGCAGTAACGCACACAGAACTATATGCCATTAAACTGGCAGTAACGCACACAGTACTATATGCCATTAAACTGGCAGTAATGCACACAGTACTACAGTGCCTTGCTAAAGTATTCGTCCCCCTTGAACTTTTCAACCTTTTGCCACATTTCAGGCTTCAAACATAAAGATATAAAATTTTAATTTTTTGTGAAGAATCACCAACAAGTGGGACACAATTGTGAAGTGGAACGAAATCTATTGGATAATTTAAACTTTTTTAGCAAATAAAAAACTGAAAAGTGGTGCGTGCAAAATTATTCGGCCCCTTTACTTTCAGTGCAGCAAACTCACTCCAGAAGTTCAGCGAGGATCTCTGAATGATCCAATGTTGTCCTAAATGACTGATGGGGATAAATAGAATCCACCTGTGTGTAATCAAGTCTCTGTATAAATGCACCTGCTCTGTGATAGTCTCAGGGTTCTGTTGAAAGCGCAGAGAGCATCATGAAGACCAAGGAACACACCAGGCAGGTCCGTAATACTGTTGTGGAGAAGTGTAAAGCCGGATTTGGATACAAAAATATTTCCCAAGCTTTAAACATCCCAAGGAGCACTGTGCAAGCGATCATTTTGAAATGGAAGGAGTATCAGATCACTGCAAATCTACCAAGACCTGGCCGTCCCTCTAAACTTTCAGCTCAGACAAGGAGAAGACTGATCAGAGATTCAGCCAAGAGGCCCATGATCACTCTGGATGAACTGCAGAGAACTACAGCTGAGGTGGGAGAGTCTGTCCATAGGACAACAATCAGTTGTACACTGCACAAATCTGGCCTTTATGGAAGAGTGGCAAGAAGAAAGCCATTTCTCAAAGATATCCATAAAAAGTCTCGTCTAAAGTTTGCCACAAGCCACCTGGG
This sequence comes from Lithobates pipiens, assembly GCF_037356315.1. Taxonomy (NCBI): domain Eukaryota; kingdom Metazoa; phylum Chordata; class Amphibia; order Anura; family Ranidae; genus Lithobates; species Lithobates pipiens. Next base: position 412,645,280 of record NW_027507903.1, on the reverse strand, counting down.
AGACACACCAAACATGTGGAAGAAGGTGCTCTGGTCAGATGAAACCAAAATAAAACTTTTTGCCCACAATGCAAAACAATATGTTTGGCATAAAAGCAACACAGCTCATCACCCTCAACACACCATCCCCACTGTCAAACATTGTGGTGGCAGCATCATGGTTTGGGCCTGCTTTTCTTCAGCAGGGACAGGGAAGATGGTTAAAATTGAGGGGAAGATGGATGCAACCAAATACAGGACCATTCTGGATGAAAACCTGTTGGAGTCTGCAAAAGACCTGAAACTGGGACGGAGATTTATCTTCCAACAAGACAATGATCCCAAACATACTGCAAAATCTACAAAGGAATGGCTCACAAATAAACGTATCCAGGTGTTAGAATGGTCAAGTCAAAGTCCAGACCTGAATCCAATCGAGAATCTGTGGAAAGAGCTGAAAACTGCTGTTCACAAACGCTCTCCATCCAACCTCACTGAGCTCGAGCTGTTTTGCAAGGAAGAATGGGCAAGAATTTCAGTCTCTCGATGTGCAAAACTGATAGAGACATACCCCAAGCGACTTGCAGCTGTAATCGCAGCAAAAGGTGGCTCTACAAAGTATTAACGCAAGGGGGCCGAATAATTTTGCACGCCCCACTTTTCATTTTTTTATTAGTTAAAAAAGTTTAAAAAATCCAATAGATTTCGTTCCACTTCACAATTGTGTCCCACTTGTTGGTGATTCTTCACAAAAAATGAAAATTTTATATCTTTATGTTTGAAGCCTGAAATGTGGCAAAAGGTTGAAAAGTTCAAGGGGGCCGAATACTTTCGCAAGGCACTGTTTATGGCGTTAAACTGGCAGTAACGGACACAAAAGTAAATGGTGTTAAACTGGCAGTTATGCATACAGAAGTAAATGGCGTTAAACTGGCAGTAAAGCACACAGAACTGTATGGCGTTAAACTGGCAGTAACGCACACAAAACTATATGGCTTTAAACTTGCAGTAATACACACAAAACTATATGGCTTTAAACTGGCAGTAATGCACACAAAAGTAAATGGTGTTAAACTGGCAGTAACGTACACAGAAGTAAATGGAGTTAAACTGGCAGTAATGTACAAAATGAAATGGTGTTAAACTGGCAGTAATGCACACCGAACTATATGGCGTTAAACTGACAGTAACGCACACAAAAGTAAATGTCGTTAAACTGGCAGTAACACACACGGAACTATATGGTGTTAAACTGGCAGTAACGCACACAAAACGATATGGCTTTAAACTGGCAGTAATGCACACAAAAGTAAATGGTGTTAAACTGGCAGTAACATACACAGAAGTAAATGGAGTTAAACTGGCAGTAATGTACAAAATGAAATGGTGGTAAACTGGCAGTAAAGCACACAGGACTATATGGCTTTAAACTGACAGTAACGCACACAAAAGTAAATGTCGTTAAACTGGCAGTAACGCACATGGAACTATATGGTGTTAAAGTGGCAGTAATGCACACAAAACTATATGGCATTAAACTTGCAGTAACAAACACAGAAGTAAATGGCTTTAAACTGGCAGTAATGCAGTCAAATAGACGGTGGTCAACCATCACTATACTGACGGTATCTGATCTGTCCCTACTCTAGCTATACACTAATGTCAAGATTACTGACATGGTCTCGCTATACTACACTGAAGTTATCTGAGCTGTCGCTACTCTACACTAATGTATGTGTGAATGACAAACATTACATTCTCACTATACTACAGTGAAATTATAGCTGCACACTATGCAAATCTGAATGATGGTCCTCTGCACTACACTCACACTATCCCTAGAATGACACCAAATTAATATTCTACACTGACAATTGAAGCAAAATATCACAGTATAGCGCTGAGCAGAGCCCTGTTCTATCTCTCTCCATGCCAAAATCACCCTGAAAATGGCTGTCACTGAAAGAATACTTTTATACTGTGGGGCAGGAATGAGCCATGATTGGATAAAGTCATGATGACAGTGTCCATTTGTGACTCTGACAGTGCAATGTGCCCTGATTGGCTGACGCTTTCACTGCTTTAGCCAATCCTGATTGGCTGACGCTTTCGCTGCTTTAGCAATCAGGGCTTGTAATGCAATGTGGTCGGTTCAGGGGGGGCGAAAAAAACGGTCAAACTACCTGTGTGTTCGGCTGTTCGTCGAACGTCTGAACAGCAAAAGTTTGGCCCGAACTTATGCTCTGGCCGAATCGTTCGCCCATCCCTCAGTAGCCAGAAGGAAAAGCTGGAGGAGTAGATATCTCAACCCATAATTCCCCCAACTCTCTCCAGTGTTGGCTTGCTACCTCCAGCCACTGGCTGAAAGCATTAATGACACTCATGTCACTACACCTGTCAGCTTATCAGCTGCAAATCTGGAGGTATCTTGAAATCAAACTAATCAGCCATGTATGACAATATTTAAGGCCAGGCATAGACAGATGGAAGCTTGTCCAGGTCAACAGGAACCGGTCGAATTTCAATCCATCTATGGGCAGGCTGGTTGTACTGTAGTTCATCAATCGTCTGACTTTAGTACAATCAGCCTGTTGGGTTTTTCTCATGCGATCACTGCCAGCACCCATAGCCGATAGCAGTGATCATTGTATTCTAACCGCAGGGAAATCTCCCGCTGTCAGAATAGAATTGCACAGCGAGAGGGGTTCCCCCAACACTGGCTGTGTTGATGGGGGAATCGAGGGATTGTCTTTCCTTTCACCTGTGGCTTCTGTAAACTACTGTTGGAGCAGAAAAAGTCTTGAAGGCATATGTATAAAGCAGCAAGAGTGACATTCACCAAACATTTACTGCCGGTAAATCTTCCAGGTGCCATATGTTTATACTGATTGATTATTTTTCCCTTTAGATTCATTCTTCCCTGCAGAGTTCTTAGCATATTTTATGGTGGCACATACATTTCTGTTGATCAAATGTTAGGAATTACTGTAACATTAAAGCTATTATAGCTACTTTATATATTTTGTATACAAATATTTTTGTGAAGCTTCATCAAGTTGACAGGGTTAAGTTAGCAGTTAAGCAAATACTTAGATTTTTGCCACAAATACAAATGAATAGGTTGCTCAAATATTTTTTTTTCTTGTTGGCTAATGTTGTTTTGAATAGGTCTAACATTGCTTCTAGCATTTGTCAAAACATTTTCCCTGAAGAAGCAGTTTTTATATCACCAAATTAGAGGTGAATGAATGAGCTACAAATCCCATCTTCCACCCCAGCAGATAGGTTATAGTTCTCAATGAACTGCAAGGGCACTGGTGAGCACACTGGTAGTTCATTAACCTCCCTGGCAGTACGATTATTTCGGATTTTAGGTGCTAAAAGCGTTACAAATTATTTTGCATTAAAATTTGGCGTTTTATATTGTAGTCCTGTAATTCTTTGGAATAACTCACTTAAATCTGTCCAAACCAGAGTCTAGCAGACATCCCGGGTATGATAAAGTTTGAAAAATGAAATAATGAATTATAATATAATAAATAACTATAAATAATTATACCAAATAATAATATAACAATAATAAAAATTATTCAATAATGTAATAAAATCAAAAATACTGAAATTTGCTCAGTTGCAGAATTGTCACTGTCATTACTTTTCAATATTTGATGACGGATCGCCCCACAAATCGCTATCGCTCAATTCTGTGAGTGATTCTAATTTATTATCGCTGTTTTCTAGCTGGTCTAAAATAATTTTTGATGTAAAGGGACAGTTTTGGTTGCTATGGACAATCTCCAGTTTCTAGGCATAAAGAACAGTCTTTATAATATAAAACTGCATGCAGGGCACTGGGCAGAACACTGGGGACAAAGGGGATGTGAAATTATTACATACAGCAATGTAATCTGTAAGATTACATTATTCTGTATGTATACTGTGTGTTTCACTTTTTGAATTTGGCGCCGATCTGCGTCCCCGTGCGTCGCAACGCTCGCAGGGAACGGAGATTGGCTCAGTGATGAATCGAACGGTGGACGAGCTGCTCGTACAGAGGGGGGACATCGCTGGATCCAAGGGAGAAGGTAAGTAAAGCTCTCCCTGCATACAGCGATGCGGTCCCGACTCTGGCTTGGGGTTACCACTTTTGGTGTAAAACTTCCACCCCCTGAGCCAGACTCGGGAATACCGCCAAGGGGGTTAATTCTTCCTGGACTTCAGTAACTGTCTGCCTGTATGGGAGGTATAGACAGACAGCTGTACTGAGAGTCTGCAGGAGCCTGACATTCCACCCACAATCTGCTCTGCGGCCTTCTAAGGGAAAAAAATGTAATGCACATTTTTTTACCTGTAAAAAAAAAATATGCGCTCATTATTTGTTTTTAAAAAGTAGCCTTTAAGAAAATAGAAAAATTTTAAGATGCTATTTAAAGCTCTGTTGATCGAAAAACAAAAATGGTGCATACGATTGTGCCATCATTTGTTTAATTTTTTTAAACAAAATTCAGCATGTTGGATCAGGGACTTTTGATTGCAGCATGAAAATCACCTGTCGCAGCTGGCACACTAATGATGAGAAAAACGAAAGGCCAAGAATTATCATTTGTTTTTTGACTCAAAACCAAGCGTTCTGTCAATCGAAAAACGAAGATGGCATATACAATTGTGCCATCATTTGTTTAATTTTTCTAATCGAATGTTATTTTGGGTTCAAATGTAAATGTCTCTGACAATTTCCTATAGCACACAATACAGGAAACTAATTTGGACATTACAAGTCCTATAATGCTGAGTCCCCCCCCCCCCACCTTTTTCCCTTCCTGGTTCTCCAGTACCATGCTATACCCCTCTCCCCACACCCTCCCCCATACGACAGTTGCGGGCGGTGTCTGGAGAGAGAAGACACTAAACGGAGAGATCTTTTCCTATGAAAAACTGTTTTAATGTATTAATGTTTTAATGCATATCTGAAGTTATGTTTTTTGCACTGATGGGGGGAATGTGTGGATCGCCTTCACCATCCCTACCCCCTCTCTCTTTTCTTTATTCTGTCCCCTCTCGTTCCTTAATACTGGTTTTCTTATACTGTTATTTGCTTGAAAAAAAACAAAAATTATATTCTACCTTCATTTTTATAATCAAAATCCCGCATGTTGGATCAGGCACTTTCACTTACGGCACAAAAATCATGATTTGAAAAATTAATGACAAAGAATTTTTTATTTTTTTTCTCAAAACGGATTTTATTGGTACAAAAATAAAAATGACAATCACAGAATCAAAATACCATACATGTTCATACAGCATACAAAGAAAAGTACTTCTCGCTTGTCAATGTCACGTACCTCTATAGTATAAATAGTCTCCTATATAAACAGCATACCGATTTAAAGGAATAATATGGCCCATTCAGGCCTCAACCCCTGTGCAGCTGGGCATGCCCTCACCAATTCAGTTGTTATTCCTCTATAGCTCTATATCCCCTAACTCTCCTTACGCATCTTAGACAAGCAATCTATCCATAACCAGCTCCAGGGGGGGACACCTGATGTAAGGGGGGCACTGGTGCTGGGATATCTTATGTAAGGGGGACACCACTGGGGGGACACCTGATGTAGGGGGACACCACTGGGGGGACACCTGATGTAGGGGGACACCACTGTGGGGATACCTGATGCAAGGGGGACACCTGATGCAAGGGGGACACCGCTGCAGGGATACTTGATGTAAGGAGGGCACTTTTGGGGGGATACCTGATGTAAGGAGGACACTGCTGGGGGGATACCAGATGTAAGGGGGACACCGCTGGGAGGATACCTGATGTAAGGGGAACACACTGCTGCGGGGACACCTGATGTAAGAGGGACACAACTGGGACATACCTGATGTAAGGGGGACACTGCTGGGGTGATACCTGATTTAAGGGGGACACTGCTGCAGGATACCTGATGTAAGGGGATCACCGCTGTGGGGATACCTGATGTAAGGGGACACCGCTGCAGGGATACCTGATGTAAGAGTGACACCGCTGCGGGGACACCTGATGTAAGAGTGACACCGCTGCGGGGACACTTGATGTAAGAGGGAAACTGCTGTGGGGATACCTGATGCAAGGGGGACACCATTGCAGGGATACTTGATGTAAGGGGGACACTGCTTGGGGATACCTGATGTAAGGGGGACACCGCTGGGGTGATACCTGATTTAACGGGGACACCGCTGCGGGATACCTGATGTAAGGGGGACACCACTGTGGGGATACCTGATGTAAGGGGGACACCATTGCGGGATACCTGATGTAAGGGGGAGACCGCTGGGGGGGATACCTCATGTAAGATGGTCACCTCTGGGGGGGATACCTCTTGTAAGGGGGACACCGCTGCAGGGATACCTTATTGAAGGGGGCTAGGATATCTGATGTCAGGAGGACACCGCTGTGGGGGGATACCTGACACCAGGCATCCCCCGCTGGGGGGGATACCTGATTTAAGGGGGGCACTGCTGGGGGGACACCTGATGTAAGGGGGACACTGCTGTGGGGATACATGATGTAAGGGGGACACCGTTGTGAGGACACCTGATGTAAGGGAGACACCGCTGCAGGATACCTGATGTAAGGGGGACACCGCTGGGGGGGGATACCTCATGTAAGAGGGTCGCCGCTGGGGGGGATACCTCATGTAATTGGGACAATGCTGCAGGGATACCTTATTGAAGGGGGCTCCACTAGGGGGATATCTGATGTAAGGAGGACACCGCTGGGGGGATACCTGATGTAAGGGGGGCACTGCTGGGGAATACCTGATGTAAAAAGGACACCGCTGTGGGGACACCTGATGTAAGGGGGACACTGCTGGGGGATACCTGATGTAAGGGGGACTCTGCTGGGAGATACCTGATGTAAGGGGGTCACCGATGGGAATGCCTGGTGTAAGGAGAGACTCTGCTGGGAATGCCTGAAGTAAGGAGGGACACCTGATGGTATCTGGTGGCAGCCGACAGTTTCAAGTGACACACTCAGGGCTCCCACTGATTCGGCATTATGGTGAGTTGAACTATTTAATTTTACATTACAATATAATAATGCGCGTCAACCATGGTGCCGTGATGATTGAAGCGCTAACAACAGGTGTTTGGAGTATCTTTATCTGCTGGTTGTTAAACCTTCTGGAATACACATATTTCTATTGTGGTGTAGGATCTGGGCCTGCTGTCCCTCCATCCTGTGAATGCTCCTTCCATACCTCTTTCTTTCCTTCCTCTCTCTTTCTCCCTCCATCCCTCATTCATCTCAGACTCTAACCATACACCCTTTGAGCCACGCCCCCTTTAAGTCACACCCAATATGTAACTTAAACCACACCCATTTTTCAAAGTGCCACTTTTCTCTTTTCTCCGCTACGTCACGCCTACAAACAAATGCCCCGCCCCCGATTATAATAAGACTCCATCCGCAGACAAAAGTGTCCCTATACATTTTTTTTACAATGTTGGCAACTATGGACCGAGCTGCACATGCACAGCTGAGTGCACAATTTCAGCAATGCAGAGCAAATGCGCATTTGCGGGAGTGACAGTTTAAATGGTTAGGGATTGGTACCCAGAAGCCATCCGGCTGAAGATGACAATGGCCAGCGGGGACCTCTGTCTGGAACAGCGCAGTACTGGAGTGAAGGTAAGTATACAGTAGTTTAGCGTTACATTATATCTAAAGGCAAAACCTTTTTTGTTTTCTTTTGAATAGAGTGGAGAGGGATTAGAACCCCTGCCAGATTCTATTGCTGTTTGCAGAGCCACTGGAGAACTACACCCCCTGTATTTTTTCAAAAAAGAGTACCTGTCACTACCTATTGCAATCATAGGGGATATTTACATTCCCTGAGATAACAATAAAAAGCATAAAAATTATATATAAATGAAAGGAACAGTTTAAAATTAAAATAGCAAAATAAATAATTAAAAAAACAAAAAAAACCACACCCCTGTCCCCCCCTGCTAAGGCGCATAGTCGAACGCAAGCGTCTGTCTGGCATCATATGTAAACAGCAATTGCACCATGCATGTGAGGTATCACCGCGAAGGTCAGATCGAGGGTACTAATTTTAGTAGTAGACCTCCTCCGTAAATCTAAAGTGGTCACCTTTAAAGGCGTTTAAAGGCTTTAAAAAATGTATGTAGTTTGTCGCCGCTGCATGTTTCTGCGCAATTTTAAAGTATGTCGTGTTTGGTATCCATGTACTCGGGCCTAAGATTATCTTTTTTATTTCATCAAACATTTGGGAAATATAGTGATTTTTAGTGCATTAAAATGAAAAAAAGTGTGTTTTTTCCCCAAAAAATGTGTTTGAAAAATCGCTGTGCAAAGACCGTGTGAAAAAAAAGAATGAAACACCCACCATTTTAATCTGTAGGGCCTTTGCTTTAAAAAAATACTTAATGTTTGGGGATTCAAAGTAATTTTCTTGCAAAAAAAAAATGTTTTTCATGTAAACAAAAAGTGTCAGAAAGGGCTTTGTCTTCAAGTGGTTAGAAGAGTGGGTGATGTGTGACATAAGCTTCTAAATGTTGTGCATAAAATGCCAGGACAGTTCAAAACCCCCCCAAATGACCCCATTTTAGAAAGTAGACACCCCAAGCTATTTGGTGGGAGGCATGTCGAGTCCATGGAATATTTTATATTTTGACACAAGTTGCGGAAAAAATACATTATTCTTTTTTTTTTTGCACAAAGTAGTCATTAAATGATATATAGCTTAAACATGCCATGGTTATATGTGAAATTACATTCAGAATACATTCAGAATACATTCTGTTGCTTCTCCTGAGTACGGGGATACCACCTTCAGGCTTTCTAAAGGTGTAAATTTTTGATTTCATTCCTCACTGCCTATCACAGTTTCGGAGGCCATGGAATGCCCAGATAGAAAAAAATCCCCCAAAGTGACCCCATTTTGGAAAGGAGATACCCCAAGCTATTTGCCGAAAGGTATGGTGAGTATTTTGCAGACATTGATTTTTGTCACAAAGTTTTGAAAATTTAAAAAAAGAAAAAAAATATACATTTTTCTTTTTTTTTCTTCATTTTCAAAAACAAATGAGAGCTGCAAAATACTCACCATGACTCTCAGCAAATAGCTTGGGGTATCTACTTTTCAAAATAGGGTCATTTGGGGGGGGTTTATGCCATCTTGGCATTTTATGGCCTTCAAAACTTTGATAGGTAGTGAGGCGTGAAATCAAAAATGTATGCCCTTAGAAATCCTGAAGGTGGTGCTTGGATTTCAGGGCCCCGTACGCGGCTAGGCTCCCAAAAAGTCCCACACATGTCATATACTTAGGAGAAGCAGCAGAATTAATTTTGGGGTGTGATTCCACATATGCCCATGGCATGTTTGAGCAATATATCATTTAGTGACAACTTTGGGCAAAATAAAATTAAAAAACGTTGTCATATTCAAGTAATTTGTGGCAAAATATAAAATATTCCATGGACTCAATCTGCCTCTCAGAAAATAGCTTAGGGTGCCTACTTTCCAAAATAGGGTCATTTGGGGGGGGTTGTGCCATCTTGGCATTTTATGGCCTTCAAAACTGCAATAGGTAGTGAGGAGTGAAATCAAAAATGTACACACTTAGAAATCCTGAAGGCGGTGCTTGGTTTTTGTGGCCCTGTACGTGGCTAGGCTCCCAAAAAGTCCCACACATGTGGTATCCTTGTACTCAGGAGAATCAGTAGAATTTATTTTGGGGTGTAATTCCACATATGCCCATGGAACGTGTGAGCAATATATAATTTAGTGACAATTTTGGGCAAAAAAAAAAGTTTGTAATTTTCCGCAACTTGTGGCAAAATATAAAATATTCCATGGACTCAACATGCCTCTCAGCCAATAGCTTGGGGGGGGGGGCAACTTTCTAAAATGGGGTCATTTGTGGGCGTTTTGTGCCATCTTGGCATTTTATGGCCTTCAAAACTGTAATAGGTGGTGAGGAGTGAAATCAAAAATTTACACCCTTAGAAAGCCTGAAGGCGGTGCTTGGCTTTCAGGGCCCCGTACTCGGCTAGGCTTCCCAAAAAGTCCCACACATGTGGTATCCCCGTACTGAGGAGCAGCAGCAGAATTTATTTTGGGGTGTAATTTCACATATGCCCATGGCATGTGGGAGCAATATATCATTTAGTGACAACTTTGTGAAAAAAAAAAAGTTTGTCATTTTCCAGACCGACAGAATGGTGTTTTGTAGCAGTCTTGAGTGAAACTGCGCATAAGGGACGGCCTCGAAAGAGGCCACCATTTTCCCTAACAATCTCATGCACAGCCGAATGGAAGGATTTTTCTTTGCTTTAACAAGTTGAATTAGTCCTATAATGGAACTGATTCTTGTCTGGGGTAAGAATACCTTTTTCTGTATGGTATCTATGACCAGCCCCAAGTACTGTAATCTCCTTGATGGTTTTAAGGAGGATTTTTCTAGGTTGAGTATCCAACCCAGAGATTCCAGGTAGTTTACAGCTGTGATTAAACTTTGGTTTAGACCAGAGACTGAACGGTCTATTAAAAGTAGATTGCCTAAATAGGCTAGGACAGTTATGCCCTGAGCCCTTAATCTGGCTAAAGGAGGTGCCAGAATAGTTGACAACACCTGCGGTGCGGTGGCTAGACCGAATGGCAGGGCCACAAATTGAAAATGATGATTTCATATCTCGTAGAAATTTCTGGTGAGCGGGAAATATTGGCATGTGGAGATATGCATCATTGATATCGATCGATGCCCAAAACTCCCCTCTTTGCAAGATGGAAACAACCGATTGGATTGATTCCATGCGAAAGGACTGGATATTTAAGTGCCGGTTCAGATCTTTGAGATCTAGAACGGGTCTTACCTCTCTGTTTGGTTTTGGAAGCGTGAAAAGATTTGAATAAAAACCTGAGCCCTGTTCCTCTAAGGGAACCTCTGATATCACCAGCAAGGATAAGAGATGATCCAGAGCTAGAAAGAGAGACTTCTCTTTCTCTGGATCCCTGGGAACATTTGATCTTAGAAAACGAGGAGACGGAAACTCTCTGAACTATAGTTTGTAACCTAGAGAAACTGAGGAAGCCACCCATCTGTCTTGACATTGTTCCTGCCAGATCTTTGAAAATTGCAGAAGCCTTCCCCCCACCCAAGCGAGCGGGGGCGCCCCTTCATAAGGAGGCTTTAGCATTCTGTTTTGCAGGCTTTCTGCCCCAAGACCTCTTTTGATCCTGGTGCTGCCCTTGGGGTCTTCCCCTTGAACCTGACAATGGAGGCCATCGAGACTGCCTAGAGGCTGATACCCCTGGCACAGGAGAGGAAGCACGCTTAAAGGAGAAATGTTTAAACTTCTTCTTTACTGGTAAAAGGGAGCTTTTCCCATTAGAGATCCTTTGGATGTATTTATCCAGATCGCCCCCAAATAGCCATTCACCATGAAAGGGGAAACTGGCCAAGAGTTTCTTACACGGTACTTCAGCTGACCAATTTCTCAGCCACAGAACTCTGCAGGAATGCACTAGTCCTAGCATAAGCCGTGAGGCTTGGATGATAGAATCTTTCATAGCATCTGTTAAACATAGTGCATCTGATACGCCAGTCCATTGCTGGGCCTGCTGATCAGGCAGAATCTTAAGTGTCTCCACAAACTGTTCCTTAATGGACTGAGATACACCAATTGCTGTAAGAACCGGACACACTGCTGAACTTGCTAAAGACATATTGTTTTTAAAAAGGAGTTCCAATTTTTTATCTGTTGGATCTTTTAACATCAGCGCATTATCCACCGGACACGTGAGACTTCTGTTCACTGAGGAGATTGCAGCATCAATCGCTGGAACCCCCCATTTTCTAGTGTAGAAAACTTTCTGGGAGGATAATACTGTTTATCCGGATGTTCCCATTCAGAATATATAAGCTTTTTTAGCCATGAATGAATAGGAAAAGCATCCCCAGATGGGGGAGGTTTTAGTGATCCCAAACCAGAGGTGGGTTCATAAAGAGTCTGCGCTGGTTGAACGAGCCAATTTAGTAAGAGAGTGTACAAGCAAACTGTCCTGTGATACTACTCCCTCTATATTATTATCCTCGGAAGAGGATAGTTTCATAGTTAGTAAGGTTGAATAAAGACACCAGTCCATCCAGTTCAACCTGAGTGAGTGTCCACAATGGTCCCTTTCCCTGTACATTGCTACACCCACATCAGTCCCTATCCTCAAGGAGTCCACACAATCCAAGGTCCCCATTCATATACTAGGGCCAATTTTGGACAGAAGCCAATTAACCTACCTGCATGTCTTTGGGTTGTGGGAGGAAACCGGAGTACCCGGAGGAAACCCACGCAGGCACAGGGAGAACATGCAAACTCCAGGCAGGTAGTGTCATGGTTGGGATTTGAACCAGTGACCTTCTTATTGCTAGGTGAGAGTGCTAACCACTACACCACTGTGCCACCCATGCGGATATATTAGTATCTTTCAAATCTCTTGGAAGATCCTCCTGATCCCCTGCCCCTTGCACCTCAATATGAGGGTCCTGAGCACTGGATGGGGATCTGCTATGTTTGGACCCACTATGGAAAGTGATCATAGCATCAATCTTCTTTTCCAAATTAGTAATGGTAGAAGAAAAAACCTCCCGTGTGATATACAGTGGGGCAAAAAAGTATTTAGTCAGCCACCAATTGTGCAAGTTCTCCCACTTAAAAAGATGAGAGAGGATCCGTGGTATGTCTTGCTTCATTGTACAGGTGAACCAGCAGGCTCGTATAAAAATTCTATTACACCCCATCTCCTCAATGCCGTGAAAACTCTTATCCCACAGTACTGGAAGCAGAGGACGATCCCAACGCTCCGCCGTTGGCTACTCAAGGTCGATTACATATATCATATGGAAGACTTGACACTCTCTTTGAGAGGCAAGTCTGACCTAACCAAAAAGATATGGACCTGCTGGGTCGCCTTTAAGTACACATCTGTATATGCGGATATTGTGTCTCAACCTATGTAATGTAATGGTACCTTAAACTTTAATCTTAATTTCTATGACCGATGCTGAAGATGGACCCTGCTGAGGGGAACAGTATTCTATCACCTACAAACAAGCAAGATTTCTGGCTCTCACAGACATGTATCTTTTTATTTAAGAGGCTCCTTTGTCCTCCACTCATTACCTGTATTAATGGCACCTGTTTGAACTTGTTATCAGTATAAAAGACACCTGTCCACAAACTCAAACAGTCACACTCCAAACTCCACTATGGTGAAGACCAAAGAGCTGTCGAAAGACACCAGAAACAAAATTGTAGACCTGCACCAGGCTGGGAAGACTGAATTTGCAATAGGCAAGCAGCTTGGTGTGAAGAAATCAACTGTGGGAGCAATAGTTATAAAATGGAAGACATACAAGACCACTGATAATCTCCCTCGATCTGAGGCTCCGCACAAGATCTCACCCCATGGGGTCAAAATGATCACAAGAACGGTGAGCAAAAATCCCAAAACTACAGGGGGGGACCTAGTGAATGACCTGCAGAGGGCTGGGACCAATGTAACAAAGACTACCATCATTAACACACTACGCCGCCAGGGACTCAGGTCCTGCAGTGCCAGATGTGTCCTCCAACGTAAGCAAGTACATGCCTGGGTCCATCTGAGGTATGCTAGAGAGCATTTGGATGATCCAGAAGAGGATTGGGAGAATGTCATATGGTGAGATGAAACCAAAGTAGAACGGTTTGGTAGAAACACAACTTGTCCTGTTTCGAAGAGAGAGAATGCTGAGTCACAACCAAAGAACACCATACCTACTGTGAAGCATGGGGGTGGCAACATCAAACTTTGGGGCTGTTTCTCTGCAAAGGGAACAGGATGACTCATCCCTGTACATGAAAGAATGAATGGGGCCATGTATCGTGAGATTTTGAGTGCAAACCTCCTCCCATCAGCAAGGGCATTGAAGATGAAACGTGGCTGGGTCTTTCAGCATGACAATGATCCCAAACACACCGCCTGGACAACAAAGGAGTGGCTTCCTAAGAAGCATTTCAAGGTCCTGGAGTGGCCTAGCCAATCTCCAGATCTCAACCCCATAGAAAACCTTATGAGGGAGTTGAAAGTCTGGATTGCCCAGCGACAGCCCCAAAACGTCACTGCTCTAGAGCAGTGGTCCCCAACCTTTTTGGCATCGGGGACTGGCTGCGTGGAAGAAAATTGTGCCAAGGCCCGGTTGGGGGGCGGTGTGGGGGTTTGGCCATGGGGGGTTATCGATTTTTCGTGGGCAGTTTGTGAGCACTTTATTTCTATTATTACATGTAGTAATTAATAAAATAGTACAACTCACCATAATGCAGAATTAGTGGGAGCCCTTAGTGTGTTACTTGCCACGTTATTTGCCACCAGATGTGGAATGTCACTTGCCACGTCACCTGTCACATTGCCTCTCACCAGATGTGGAATGTCACTTGCCACGTTGCCTCTCACCAGATGTGAAATGTCATTTGCCACGTCACCTGTCATGTTGGCTCTCACCAGATGCGGCATGCCACTTGCCACATCACCTGCCACGTTGCCTGTCACCAGATGCGGAATGTCACTTGTCATGTAACCTGCCACATTGGCTGTCACTAGATGCGGAATTTCACTTGCTACGTTACCTGCCACGTTGCCTCTCACCAGATGCGGAATGTCACTTGCCATGTTGCCTGCCACAAGATGCGGAATGTCACTTGCCATGTCACCTATCACGTTGCCTGTCACCAGATGTGGACTGTCACTTGCCACACTGCCTGCCACTGCATTGGTGGCAGCACTGGTCCATATAGCACAGAAGGGCGCAGAGTGAAGGCAGGAGATCAGTGAGAGATGTCAACTGCTCCCTGCTGCACTTCCGACATTGAGCCTGATAGGATGGGAGAGCAGCGATGCGGGGGTGGAGAAAGATGATGTCACCTGCCATGTTGCCTGCCCGCTCGCTATCTCTTCTACCCGGTGCTTATATGCTGGCCGCCCAGTTGTCTCATTCCGCCCGCCCGTGCCTGCGGCCCTGCTGAAGAAAGGCCACGGCTCGGTAGTGGGCCATGGCCCGGGGGTTGACGACTCCTGCTCTAAAGGACATCTGCATGGAGGAATGGACCGAACATACCAGCAATAGTGTGTGACAAGCATGTGAAGACTAAGGCCGCGTACACACGGGCGGACTGTTCGCCCAACCTTGTCCGCTGAACAGTGTTTGGGCGGACAGTCCGCTCGTGTGTGGGCTTTCAGCGGACAGTTTCAGCGGACAGTTGGACGGACAAAGTCTTTCGGAAATTCCGAAAAAATGTCCGCTGAAACTGTGTTTGAGCGAACAGTCCGCCCGTGTGTGGGCTTGTCCGCTGTACTTTCGAAATGAGCGGACTGTTCCCGCTCGGAAAGTCCGCCCATTTCGAGCGCGTGTACAGGTAGGCGGGGCCCGCGAAGGAGACGTCGCGGGCTCCGCCGCCTGGAATGGGCTTAAAGGGGAACCCCAACGCCGAAAAAAATCGGCGTGGGGGTTCCCCCCAAGTCCACACCAGACCCTTGTCCGAGCACGCTACCCGGCCGGCCAGGAAAGGGGGGCGAGCGAGCGCGCCCCCCCTCCTGAGCCGTACCAGGCCGCGTGCCCTCAACATGGGGGGTGCCTTGGGGAAGGGGGGGCCGCGCGGCCCCCCACCCCAAAGCACCTTGTCCCCATGTTGATGAGGACAAGGGCCTCTTCCCGACAACCCTGGCCGTTGGTTGTCGGGGTCTGCGGGCGGGGGGCTTATCGGAATCCGGGAGCCCCCTTTAAGAAGGGGGCCCCCGGATACCGGCCCCCCACCCTATGTGAATGAGTATGGGGTACAATGTACCCCTACCCATTCACCTGTGAACTAAAGTACAATAAAAAACACAACACAGAGAAAAAATATTTTATTGCACAGCTCCGGGGGTCTTCGGGGGTCTTCTCGCCGGACTCCTCCGCTATGTGTGTGTAGCTCTTTTGCTAGCGGAGGAGTCCGGCTTTCTTCCTCCCCGCCGCCGGCCTCTTCTCCCGACTTCGGGGGTCTTGTCCCCCTCTTCGGTTCTTCTGCCGGGCCACCGCGCCTGGTCCGGTGGCCCGGTCTTCTGTCGCCGTCTTCCGTTCTTCTGTCGCCGCCTTCCGTTCTTCTGCCGGGCCACCGCGCCTTCTTGTAGCTCTTTTACAGGCGGTGGCCCGGTCTTCTGTCGCCGCTGTCGTCGCCGCCGCCGCCGCCTTCCGTTCTTGTTCTTCTTCTTGTTCTTCTTCTTCTTCTCCTGGAGATGTTGACTCGACGATCTCTCCGGCCGGAATGCCAGAGCCGCGCTGTGCGGTCACTTATATAGTGACAATGGGGCGGTGTCACATGGTATATGTCACATGGGTTGGTCACATGGTGACCCCGCCCCCTTACGATGTCATAGTCCCCATGTGACATCAACCCATGTGACCAACCCATGTGACATATACCATGTGACACCGCCCCATTGTCACTATATAAGTGGCAGCGGAGCGTGTCCCTGGCATTCCGGCCGGAGAGATCGTCGAGTCAACATCTCCAGGAGAAGAAGAAGAAGAACAAGAAGAAGAACAAGAACGGAAGGCGGCGGCGGCGGCGGCGGCGGCGGCGGCGGCGGCGACGACAGCGGCGACAGAAGACCGGGCCACCGCCTGTAAAAGAGCTACAAGAAGGCGCGGTGGCCCGGCAGAAGAACCGAAGGCGGCGACAGAAGAACGGAAGACGGCGACAGAAGACCGGGCCACCGGACCAGGCGCGGTGGCCCGGCAGAAGAACCGAAGAGGGGGACAAGACCCCCGAAGTCGGGAGAAGAGGCTGGCGGCGGGGAGGAAGAAAGCCGGACTCCTCCGCTAGCAAAAGAGCTACACACACATAGCGGAGGAGTCCGGCGAGAAGACCCCCGGAGCTGTGCAATAAAATATTTTTTCTCTGTGTTGTGTTTTTTATTGTACTTTAGTTCACAGGTGAATGGGTAGGGGTACATTGTACCCCATACTCATTCACATAGGGTGGGGGGCCGGTATCCGGGGGCCCCCTTCTTAAAGGGGGCTCCCGGATTCCGATAAGCCCCCCGCCCGCAGACCCCGACAACCAACGGCCAGGGTTGTCGGGAAGAGGCCCTTGTCCTCATCAACATGGGGACAAGGTGCTTTGGGGTGGGGGGGCCGCGCGGCCCCCCCTTCCCCAAGGCACCCCCCATGTTGAGGGCACGCGGCCTGGTACGGCTCAGGAGGGGGGGCGCGCTCGCTCGCCCCCCTTTCCTGGCCGGCCGGGTAGCGTGCTCGGACAAGGGTCTGGTGTGGACTTGGGGGGAACCCCCACGCCGATTTTTTTCGGCGTTGGGGTTCCCCTTTAAGCCCATTCCAGGCGGCGGAGCCCGCGACGTCTCCTTCGCGGGCCCCGCCTACCTGTACACGCGCTCGAAATGGGCGGATTTGCCTCCGCCTTACGTGGGCGAGTCCGTTCATTTCAAAAGTTGAGCGAACTGTTTGCCCAACCTTGTTCGTCAAACAGTCCGCTCGTGTGTGGGCAAGTCCGCTCATGCAAATTTTGAGCGGACTGTTTGATGAAACTGTTTGCCGAACAAGGTTGGGCGAACAGTCCGCCCGTGTGTACGCCGCCTTACAGAAAACGTTTGACCTCTGTCATTGCCAACAAAGGATATATAACAAAATGTTGAGATGAACGTTAGATATTGACCAAATACTTATTTTCCACCATAATTGGGAAATAAATTCTTTCAAAAATCAGACAATGTGATTATCTGGATTTGTTTCCAGATTTTGTCTCTCATAGTTGAGGTATACCTATGATGACAATTACAGGACTCTCTCATCTTTTAAGTGGGGGAACTTGCACAATTGGTGGCTGACTAAATACTTTTTTGCCCCACTGTATACCAGCACTATTGCAACATCAGTTTCCCCTGACGGCTCCATTTGACCGGCCGCATCAATATCAGAAGAGGATGACATTCTTTTGGAAATGGATTTAGGTTGTTGTGAAACCATCGAGCCCCTAGAACCCTTTGAGGAGTTCCTGGTCCCTCTTCCACTTATAGCCTGAAGCACAAAGCAGAGGCACTACCAAAAAGAATGTACACTGCTAGGCTATAGTCCAGCACTACAAAGCTGCCATTTATGCCTAGCCTGACACAGTAATAATGTGTGAAGGGGGAATGCCCGTGTCACCAAACCTGAAGTAAGCCATCTCTGCTCGTGTCCCTCCACAGCTAGCAGCAGCAACACACACAGTGCTTTTAAAAACTTTCGCCACGTGTGTCTGGCGTATGAGAGCGCTGACGCCATTAGCCCCACCCCCGCATTTATTACGGCCCCACCCCTGTTTTTTAAAAGAAAGGGTTTTCCCACGCAAGCAGCGGACTATAGGTGCCTAGCATACAGCTGCTAAGGGGGGGGGGGGTTGTACAAAACACCGCAGAGCATGCATATCTCTCATTTTTTTTAAAAGAGTGATTTTGGGGCTTACAATTCCCCCAAGGGGGTAATTTCAACATGGGGGGGCAGAGGTGGAGAGACCAGTCCCCCCTCTTGCTTACCGGAGGATCTGCTGCTTTGGCCGGAGGAGAAGGAGGAAATAATGGCTCCTGACACAGCGCTGTTTCCAGCATAAGGCATTGAGTGCTCAATACAGCCCCCAGTGGTGACACATAGGCATGACAACATTATATACTGAAAGGAGATATTCATAAGAAAATCCAAGATATTTCTTAGAAAACTCCACTTACCTTCACGCCGCAGGGTTATCTGAGATAAACCCAATCTTCACCCTTCACGGTGGGCTCAGAAACCTTTAGGAGCAGGGGAACCTAGAGGTTACCCACAATCCTGGACCTGCAGCAGCACCCTGCCAGTAAAAACTTTATGGCCTTACTACTACTAAAAGTACTGGATCCCAGGGTCCAGCTCTCTAAAAAGAGAAGCATTCGCAAGCAAAACCTTGTTTCTTCAGACACGAGGCCCAGGCACCATTCCTTAGGCCCATTAAAGGACACTCTGAACGGATCCGGTCAGCATGGCTAGCCCCAGCAAGAATTGCTCCAGTGGAGCTCAGCACAGCACATCTTTACTCGTGACCAACACCTTAGAGACTGGCGAAAAAACTGAAGTACTCCCAGGAGTGGAAGAGGTTATATAGGGAGTGCACTTCTGGTCTTGGGGTGTGCCAGTGTCCATCACCTAAAGGTGGCCTGTTAACCCACATAGTAACTACTATGGCTCTGTGTCCCCTGATGTATGAAACAAAATCCCCCTTTATTGTTTGTTTAAGTAAAATCCCCATTATGTTGGTTGTCAGTGTAAATTCTTAATTTCATTACATTGGTGGTCAGTGTACGTTTTACTTCACATTGATGGTAAGGGCAGAATTGGCTGGTGGTCAGGGTAAATCCCTCATAACATTGGTGATCATTAGAGGCCATGGAGGTCATTGTATATTCCTTCTTATACTGATGGTTGGTGTAAATGCTCCTATTACATTGGTGTCAATGTAGACATCCCTCTTTATATTGGTGGGTGGTGAAAAATCCCCTGTTACATGGTGGTCAGTGCGAATTCCCCCTCATATTTGTGGTCAGTGTGTATCCCCCCTCACACCAGTGGTCATTGAAAATTCCCCATTACATTGGTGATCAGTGTAGAATCCCCCGATATAGTATATACTTTACTTGCCAAAGATTTCCAGTTTTGCACTACATAATTCAGAATTTGCCACAGTGTACTGTCTACTAACTAATCCCATCCCCCCCACCACCGCCACTGATCCTATCAACCCCCCAGAATTGCCACTAATCACATCCCCCTCCCCAAGCATTGCCACTGATCCCAGGAGTCCTAGGATCCCTAGGAGTGTTCTGTCTATTGATGGGTCCCCTTACCAGTCCATGGTGTGCAGGCAGTGAGGAGATAATGTGCTATAACCTTTGACAACCAATCAGTGAGCAGTAATGATGTGCACTAACCTTATGTAACCAATCATTGAGCGGTAAGGAAATGCAGTAACCTCTAGCAACCAATCAGTGAGCAGTAATAATGTGCAGTAACCGCTAGCAACCAATTTGTGAGTGGAAAGGATGTCCAATAACCCATAGCAACCAATCAGATAGCAGTATTGATGTACAGTAATCTCTAGCAACCAATCAACAAGCAGAAGTCATGTACTGTAACCTTTAGCAAATAATCAGTGAGCCATAATGTGTGTTGTAACCTCTAGCAGCCAGTCAGTGAGCGGTAAGGGTACACTGTAACCTTTAGCAACCAATCACAATCGCTGCCTGATTCAATAAACTGATTTCGAGTCTAGCTGCTATTTATTGTCTGTTTCAGAGAAGGTGGAGAGCAAAATTACATGGAGGGGGGGCCCAAGAAAATGTTTGCCCAGGGTCCAATCAATATTAAAGATGCCCCTCTACAGGCAATTTCGCCTAATGCTCCTCTTTGGTTAAACCCTACTTTGGAGCATTTTTATACAATGCCCGACCCTTATGCCTTGACTAAATTTAATGTAAAAACAGTGACCCAGATTATTTTGGATGAATCCTTGATTCCATTTTCCAAACTGATCTCTGACTTTAATGTCCCTCAGCTATATTCCTTTTGTTTTCGTCAACTCTACCATGCTTTCAGCTGCCAATTCTCCGACTCCCCTCCAGGACTAGTGCAATCTGCCTTAGGCCGCGTACACACGGGCGGACTGTTCGCCCAACCTTGTCCGCTGAACAGTGTTTGGGCGGACAGTCCGCTCGTGTGTGGGCTTTCAGCGGACAGTTTCAGCGGACAGTTGGACGGACAAAGTCTTTCGGAAATTCCGAAAAACTGTCCGCTGAAACTGTGTTTGAGCGAACAGTCCGCCCGTGTGTGGGCTTGTCCGCTGTACTTTCGAAATGAGCGGACTGTTCCCGCTCGGAAAGTCCGCCCATTTCGAGCGCGTGTACAGGTAGGCGGGGCCCGCGAAGGAGACGTCGCGGGCTCCGCCGCCTGGAATGGGCTTAAAGGGGAACCCCAACGCCGAAAAAATCGGCGTGGGGGTTCCCCCCAAGTCCACACCAGACCCTTGTCCGAGCACGCTACCCGGCCGGCCAGGAAAGGGGGGCGAGCGAGCGCGCCCCCCCCTCCTGAGCCGTACCAGGCCGCGTGCCCTCAACATGGGGGGTGCCTTGGGGAAGGGGGGGCCGCGCGGCCCCCCCACCCCAAAGCACCTTGTCCCCATGTTGATGAGGACAAGGGCCTCTTCCCGACAACCCTGGCCGTTGGTTGTCGGGGTCTGCGGGCGGGGGGCTTATCGGAATCCGGGAGCCCCCTTTAAGAAGGGGGCCCCGGATACCGGCCTCCCACCCTATGTGAATGAGTATGGGGTACAATGTACCCCTACCCATTCACCTGTGAACTAAAGTACAATAAAAAAACACAACACAGAGAAAAAATATTTTATTGCACAGCTCCGGGGGTCTTCCGTCTTCGGGGGTCTTCTCGCCGGACTCCTCCGCTATGTGTGTGTAGCTCTTTTGCTAGCGGAGGAGTCCGGCTTTCTTCCTCCCCGCCGCCGGCCTCTTCTCCCGACTTCGGGGGTCTTGTCCCCCTCTTCGGTTCTTCTGCCGGGCCACCGCGCCTTCTTGTAGCTCTTTTACAGGCGGTGGCCCGGTCTTCTGTCGCCGCTGTCGTCGCCGCCGCCGCCGCCTTCCGTTCTTGTTCTTCTTCTTGTTCTTCTTCTTCTCCTGGAGATGTTGACTCGACGAGCTCTCCGGCCGGAATGCCAGAGCCGCGCTGTGCGGTCACTTATATAGTGACAATGGGGCGGTGTCACATGGTATATGTCACATGGGTTGGTCACATGGTGACCCCGCCCCCTTACGATGTCATAGTCCCCATGTGACATCAACCCATGTGACCAACCCATGTGACATATACCATGTGACACCGCCCCATTGTCACTATATAAGTGACCGCACAGCGCGGCTCTGGCATTCCGGCCAGAGAGCTCGTCGAGTCAACATCTCCAGGAGAAGAAGAAGAACAAGAAGAAGAACAAGAACGGAAGGCGGCGGCGGCGGCGACGACAGCGGCGACAGAAGACCGGGCCACCGCCTGTAAAAGAGCTACAAGAAGGCGCGGTGGCCCGGCAGAAGAACCGAAGAGGGGGACAAGACCCCCGAAGTCGGGAGAAGAGGCCGGCGGCGGGGAGGAAGAAAGCCGGACTCCTCCGCTAGCAAAAGAGCTACACACACATAGCGGAGGAGTCCGGCGAGAAGACCCCCGAAGACGGAAGACCCCCGGAGCTGTGCAATAAAATATTTTTTCTCTGTGTTGTGTTTTTTATTGTACTTTAGTTCACAGGTGAATGGGTAGGGGTACATTGTACCCCATACTCATTCACATAGGGTGGGAGGCCGGTATCCGGGGCCCCCTTCTTAAAGGGGGCTCCCGGATTCCGATAAGCCCCCCGCCCGCAGACCCCGACAACCAACGGCCAGGGTTGTCGGGAAGAGGCCCTTGTCCTCATCAACATGGGGACAAGGTGCTTTGGGGTGGGGGGGCCGCGCGGCCCCCCCTTCCCCAAGGCACCCCCCATGTTGAGGGCACGCGGCCTGGTACGGCTCAGGAGGGGGGGCGCGCTCGCTCGCCCCCCTTTCCTGGCCGGCCGGGTAGCGTGCTCGGACAAGGGTCTGGTGTGGACTTGGGGGGGAACCCCCACGCCGATTTTTTCGGCGTTGGGGTTCCCCTTTAAGCCCATTCCAGGCGGCGGAGCCCGCGACGTCTCCTTCGCGGGCCCCGCCTACCTGTACACGCGCTCGAAATGGGCGGATTTGCCTCCGCCTTACGTGGGCGAGTCCGTTCATTTCAAAAGTTGAGCGAACTGTTTGCCCAACCTTGTTCGTCAAACAGTCCGCTCGTGTGTGGGCAAGTCCGCTCATGCAAATTTTGAGCGGACTGTTTGATGAAACTGTTTGCCGAACAAGGTTGGGCGAACAGTCCGCCCGTGTGTACGTGGCCTTAGAGAAGCTTCTTAGATCAGACTGTACAAAGAATGCTGTTTCCAAATTATATCTTCATTTAACAACTGTATCCCTTTAACATTTAGAGAAATTAAGAACTAAATGGTCTAAGGATATCACCGAACTTGACAATGATGATTGGGATGATATATGGGGCTCTCCTTTTAATTTTCTTATCTCCTTAAGAGACCAACTGATACAATTTAAGATAGTCCACAGGGCATACTACACTCTTCATATATTATGGAAAATTCATTCAGACCTTGTCCTTAGTTGTTGGCGATGTGGGCAGATCCCTGGAGATTTTACTCATATATTCTAGACATGTCCTGCTATAGTGGGGTATTGGGAAGAGATATTAGCCTTTATATTCCAAATTACTTTTATTCCACTACAACTATCAATGGCAATATGTATTCTGGGTTTGATAGAGCAATATATTCCAACGGCAGCAGGGCGTACTTTGGTGGGGCTGCTTTTGTTCTATGCTCAAAAAGCTATAGCTCTCAGCTGGAAAAAGAACATCCCCCCCATCACTGGCTATGTGGAAACAACTTATTAACAGTAGCCTACCATTATATAAGGAAACTTGTATTAATACAGGTTGTCTTCCTAAATAAGAAAAGGTTTGGTCTAAATGGATGATGGATCCCTCCACAGCCTCAGAAGCCTCTTAGATATATGACTCTTGGCCCACTCCCTGTTAGTTACTGGGCAAATGCCTGTGATTATTCAAATATTCTAAGTCGATAGATATACCATAGGATTGTACTATGTGTAAATCAAGCTGGCACAAATTCCATGTAAGGCCAATGTATGTGTATGTATGTGGCTTTTTTTTTTTTTTTGGTCATGTCCTTGGTTTTGTATGATTTTTGTAAGTGTAAAAATGTCTGTTTTTGTTTTTTTTGTCTGTGGTTTTTGGAAAATCAATAAAAACGTAAATTTAAAAAGACATCCCTGGTCACAGGCAGCACAAGATTGAGAGTATGCCGAGGGAATAGCCGGGGGTTCTCCTCCCAGCTGAACAGGAAGTGGGTCCTGAGACTCCCTGGCCAATCGGGTCTCAGGACCCATTTCCTGATTGGCTGGGAGGAGAATCAGGAAGACAATAGCAAATATTAATTTGCTAATATCACACAACTGGGTGGGCTCAAGGAGCAGTGTTCTGCGCCACAAGCCCACCCTTTTTTGAAGCCAATTAGAGCCTCAAGCCCCCTTTGAAATCCATGGGTTTGGCACCCTCCATGTAGATTAGGGGCCGGGCGCATTGATTAGGTGGGCAACACTCCTGTGCTCTGCATGGACGGGTCGCCACTGGTTATAATCTTCCCACACTTTATCGAAAATGAAAAAAAAAGTTTACCTTTAACTCTACTTTAAGTTTAAAATTTGATATGTTAGTATTGGAGCACATGGAAGATTTGTATTCCTTTTTTCCTGGGATGAAAATGTGTGTTGTAAAATAAGGGGCTTATTATGTGAAAAAGAAAATATTTTGTTTCCCGTAGTAACCAATCTAAATGGTTAGTTACATTTCAGTATTTCACTGCAGAATTGACAGCTAGAAGCTGATTGGCTGCTATGGGGAAGATGATCTTGTTAGTACATTTTTATATATAAGAACCTAAGTGTTAATGTAATAAAGTGAAACTGTCCTACAAAAAAATGTATAGAATTGGCTGCTTCAGCTTAAGCCACAGACATCCAGTTATTTCAGGGGTAATTGAACAATTAACATTTCAATCTAATGCTGAATAAAACTCGTTGAGCCTTATCCTGTAAAGTTTAAATAGCAATCATTCACAAAGCGTCTCATACTAAATCATATGAACAATCATTACGTTGTCAATATATGTTCACATCTTCCACATGACTTGAGTCGCTGGCTTGTTTCGGCCCACTCAACAGAAGGCATGGGCTTCAATACATTTATAAATATCCCAGCAGTCTTAGGAAGAAAATTGACTTAGAAATGTATTTCCCTGGATTCACATACAATAGGTAAAAAAAGACAAGAATTCAGTGTCTGTGTCATCCTGCTTAACTTTATCCAAAAGTTTATTACAGAAGGGATGTCTAGTTTTCCTCATAATGTTGTCCTCAATGACTTCCCTTGTGATTCAGCACTGAATCTGGCAAGCACTCTAACATAAATGGTTGAGGGGGAAGACTGTGCTTTGCCCATTTGATGCCTCATTGCAAAACCTTATTATGACACCTTAAGGTGAAATCAGCTTTTACAAGTGCTTGATCAAGTGCAGCAATAAATGCATAGAGATTCATATATATTCGGAGGCAAGGTAGAATGGGACTTATCTATCACAGTTTGAAGTCTAAACTCAGCTAGCTAGTAAAAGAAAGTTTGGAATGACATGGTATTATTTACTTATATGTCCCTCACGATGGAAATAGCAGAGCAAAGAGAATCACCCTGCAAAAAATGTTTTCTGAGCTGTTTACAAAGGTCATCCGTTATTCACATTAGTAAAAGCATTCCTGTTGCACAAAAAAAAAAAAATGAAAAAATTAAGGAAGAGATATAAGTGGATCTATGAGCAAAATAAGTATTTACATGTGTAGCAAGGTCTCAGCCGTTCTTTGATCTAATGAGAACCTCCAGGGATAGCTGACATCCTTCTGTATGTAGTGGGTTGTGAGGCATGGTGGGTGCAGAGTAGTTAAAGTTATTGGGCACTAGACACTAATTGAACGCCAAAGAGAGTTTATTTCTCTTAACAAACTTTTTTTGGGGAAAGTGGGTTAGGGCCAGGACATCCTAAGGTAGTGTCCTGGTAGATTAATTGGCAGACCTCGAGACTTCAATAGGAGGACAGCCTTGCAGGGAAAGGCATCCAGCAAGGAGCCACATCTGCATGTGCAGGAATGCTGTCTGCTATGGCAACAGTATTTAACAGTTCCTAGCACAAAGCGTAACAGTTCTTTCACTTTCACTACAATCGCTCCTTGTAGTTCTTCAGCCCACTGAGCTCCCGGTCTTTCACTAGACCCACTGAGTCACTGCCACTGAATCTCTTGAGCTCCTCCAATCTTCACGGTGGTATCTTCCTCAAGTGTCACACCTGCCTCTCTGCTAGATCCCTAACTTGGCACTCAAGATACCTCTCAAGCTTCACCCCACTGGCCTGCTCAGTCCCTGGCTTGACACACAAGCCTGCTCTGCAAGCGTCACCTTCGCTTACAATGGAAAATAAACAAGGGACACCAACATAGTTGTACCTTTTTGATCTTAAAAACCACAGGATAATGGTGTGTTAACTTGTCCAAATAAAAAAATAAAAAGCATAATAATATTATTCTTGATATGACTAGAAAAAAAGCCTTTGAAAATGTACTTGCAATAACTCAAATCATTAGTAAGATCTCATCTGGAATATGAAGTTTAGTTTTGGGCACCAGTTCTCAAAAAGGATATTGGGGAACTGGGGAAAGTGCAGAGAATGGTAACCAAACTGATAAGAGGCATGGAGGAGCTCAGCTATGAGGAAAGATTAGAAGAACTGAATTTATTCACTCTTGATAAGAGGAGATTAAGAGGGGATATAATCAACATGTACAAATATATAAGGGGCCCATATAGTGAACTTGGTGTTGAGTTATTCACTTTACAGTCAACACAGAGGACAAGGGGGCACTCTTTACGTCTAAAGGAAAAGAGATTTCTTCTCCAACTATGGAAAGGTTTCTTCACAGTGAGAGCTGTGAAAATGTGGAATTGACTCCCGCCAAAGGTGGTTCTGGCAAACTCAGTAGATTGCTTTAAGAAAAGGCCTGGATTATTTCCTAAATGTACATACTGTAGCTGGGTACTAACATTTATAGGTAAAGTTGATTCACGGAAAATCCGATTTGCCTCTCGGTGATCAGGAAGGAATTTTTTCCCCTGCTGTAACAAATTTGATCATGCTCTGCTGGGGTTTTTCACCTTCCTCCGGATCAACTGTGGGTATAGAATTGGGTATATGGGATTATATGATATTATTTTTTTTTTTGTGGTTGAACTGGATGGACTTGTGTCTTTTTTCAACCTGACTAACTATGTAACTCCATCAGTATCACCAGCAAAGCAGTTCATTATTATCCCATTAAACAAGAAGAGAATTGTGCGCTGCATTTGGAGATTTCATCATTTGCCACGTCATGAATGTAAATTCTCCATTACGAACCGTAGTTTACAAGACCAACCGCTTCTGGCTTGTCCTTGCTTCCGAGCATGTGTGTTTGTACTTTGGACTTTTGTCCGACAGACTTGTGTACACACGATCGGAAAATCTGACAACACACATTTCTTGGCGGAAAGTTTGAAGACATGCTAGCCAACATTGTCCGATAGAGCATACACATGGTTGGATTTTCCGCCAATGGCCTGACATCCAATATTTCCCGTCGGAAAATCCAATCGTGTGTACGAGGCTTAACAATCAAATTTCGGAGGAGCAACCCTGCAAGGGTACTACACATGATTCAGTGTCAATAACATTAAAACAGCAGTTTTTGTTTTTCTGAGTCCACCTGTCATAGTTTTATTACCTGTCCATCCTGGCAGCAGATCCATTAATTTTCCAATTCTTTTAGCCTACATAGACTGCATGGGTGTGAATCCCAGTGGATACTGATTCCTAGACATGTGTGATTTGTTTTGTTACGAATTGAAATTCAGTCAAAATTTTCGTCACCCGAATCACAATAGCAGCAAATTTCAATGAATCCGAAATAAATTATATCTAAACAACAAAATCATTCATATTCATTTGTTTCATTCAGATGACATGATGCAATAGTTTGGGCCTTTTATTAATGTTCGAAGCATCCGAAATAATGTAACAACATAAAAAATTATCCAAATTGATTCAGATCCATTTTGTTTTCATGTTGCATTATCATTTTTTATTAGTAAAAAAAAAATACACTACATAGATACATAGTTAGTCGGGTTAAAAAAAGACACAGGTTCATCTAGTTCAACCAAAAAAAAAAAAAAAAAACATACAATTCCGTATACACAATCCTTCACCCACAGTTGATCCAGAGGAAGGCGAAAAAACCCCAGCAAAGCATGCTCCAATTTGCTACAGAAGGAGAAAATATTCCTTCTTGATCCAGGCAATCGGATAATCCCCTGGATCAACTTTACCTATTAGTACCCAGTTATATTCAGCTCTGTGTACACAAAAGAGCATGGGGGAGCGCATGTCCATAATGGGGGTGATAGTGACACAGCCCCAAATGATCCACAATGGCTCAAAAGTGATATGGTCCTGAAATACTTAGACAGAATAAAGGTGGATAAAGCACCTGGCCCTGATGGCATCCACCCACGGATCCTAAAAGAATTGAGCTCTGTAATTTCAGAGCCATTGTATCTAATTTTTAGGGACTCATTAATGACGGGAATAGTACCACTGGATTGGCGCAGGGCGAACGTGGTGCCTATATTTAAAAAGGGATCAAAGTCTTTACCAAGTAACTATAGACCTGTTAGCTTAACTTCTATAGCTGGGAAGATACTGGAGCGTTTAATAAAAGACCACATCGACGAGTTCTTGCTGAACAAAAACACTTTAACCACTTGCTTACTGGGCACTTAAACCCCCCTCAGTCCCAGACCAATTTTCAGCTTTCAGTGCTCTCACATTTTGAATGACAATTACTTAGTCATGCAACACTGTAACCAAATGATTTTTTTGTCCTTTTCTTCATACCAATAGAGCTTTCTTTTGGTGGTATTTGATCACCTCTCGGTTTTTTATTTTCTGCGCTATAAATGAAAAAAGACCGAAAATTTTGAAAAAAAATGAATTTTTCTTCGTTTCTGTGACAAAATTTAGCAAATTAGCAATTTTTCTTCATAAATTTTGGCCACAATTTATACTACTACACATCTTTGGTAAAAATAACCCAAATTTTTGCATATTATATGATCTGTGTGAAATTTATAGAGTCTACAAGCTATGGTGCAAATCATAAAGATTTGCAAAAAAAGATCACATCTGATGTACTAAGGCCTATCTCCATTCTTGAGACCCTAACAAGCCAGGAAAGTACAAATGCCCCCCAAATGACCCCTTTTTGGAAAGTAGACATTCCAATGTATTTAGTAAGAGGCATGGTTAGTTATTTTAAGTTGTCATTTTTTCCCATAATTCTTTGCAAAATTACGATTTTTTTTTTTTTTTTTTTTTCACAAAATTTTCATTGTAATAGCTTATTTCTCCCACACGGAATGTGCATACCACAAATAACACCCCAAAATACATTCTACTACTCCTCCTGAGTATAACGATACCAAATGTGTGAGACTTTTACACAGCCTGACCACATACAGAGGCCTAATTTTGAAGTAGCACCTTCAGGCATTCTAGGAGCATAAATTACACATTTCATTTCTCAACCACCTATTACAGTTTTGAAGGCCCTGGAACACCAGGGCAATGGAAACGTCCAGAAAATGACCCCATTTTGGAAAGCTAACACCCCAACGTATAATCTATGAGGCATAATGAGTCTTTTCAATGGTTCATTTTTTTCCAGAAGTTTTCGGAAAATGTGGAAAAAAATGAAAACGCATTTTTTTTTACACAAAGTTGTCCGTTTATAAGATATTTCCAACGCATAGCATTTACATAGCAAAAATAACACCCCAAAATACGTTCTACTACTCCTCCTGAGTATAACGATACCAAATGTGTGAGACTTTTACACAGCCTGACCACATACAGAGGCCTAATTTTGAAGTAGCACCTTCAGGCATTCTAGGAGCATAAATTACACATTTCATTTCTCAACCACCTATTACAGTTTTGAAGGCCCTGGAACACCAGGGCAATGGAAACGTCCAGAAAATGACCCCATTTTGGAAAGCTAACACCCCAACGTATAATCTATGAGGCATAATGAGTCTTTTCAATGGTTCATTTTTTTCCAGAAGTTTTCGGAAAATGTGGAAAAAAATGAAAACGCATTTTTTTTTACACAAAGTTGTCCGTTTATAAGATATTTCTAACGCATAGCATTTACATAGCAAAAATAACACCCCAAAATACGTTCTACTACTCCTCCTGAGTATAACGATACCACATGTGTGAGACTTTTACACAGCCTGACCACATACAGAGGCCTAATTTTGAAGTAGCACCTTCAGGCATTCTAAGAGCATAAATTACACATTTCATTTCTCAATCACCTATTACAGTTTTGAAGGCCCTGGAACACCAGGGCAATGGAAACGTCCAGAAAATGACCCCATTTTGGAAAGCTAACACCCCAACGTATAATCTATGAGGCATAATGAGTCTTTTCAATGGTTCATTTTTTTCCAGAAGTTTTCGGAAAATGTGGAAAAAAATGAAAACGCATTTTTTTTTACACAAAGTTGTCCGTTTATAAGATATTTCCAACGCATAGCATTTACATAGCAAAAATAACACCCCAAAATACGTTCTACTACTCCTCCTGAGTATAACGATACCACATGTGTGAGACTTTTACACAGCCTGACCAAATACAGAGGCGCAACATGCAAGAAACACCGTCGGCGTTCCAGGGACACATAGCCTGCACATACCAAGAATTACACCCCCAAATACATTATGCTGAGCAAAGGGTAAAGAAAAGATTACCTGTGGTTTTAGAAGCGCAGTTGTCCACAGGAGGATATCACTGGTCCAGGCAGCAGGCAGGGACTTGGTCAGCAACAGCGAACACAGTTTTTCAGGCAGCAGGCAGGGATACTGTCCATATTACAGTCCAGGGTTAGTGCAGAGATGTCAGCAGTGCCAAAAATATTGGTCCTGGTAGTAGGCAGGTCCTTGTGGTGTGGTCAGTGCGGCATGATGGCAGTAAGTCCTACAGGCAGCAGACAAAAGTAGAGCCTCGTTCAGGACAGAATGGGGATAGGGGTAGAGGCTTCTCCCTCCCAAATCTCTTTGAAGCCTCCGAGTCTCCAGACCCTAATCTAGGAATAAGAAAACAAAGAAAATTGTTTTCTTCTTCCAGAAAAACTATACTGGAGCCCCTCACATATGTGAGACCCCGTGTTGAATCCCACTAGTCCAGTTGCAGAATACAAGATCAGTCCAAGAGGCAGGCAAATATCGTGGTCAAACAGTCCAAGGTCAGTTCCAGATCAGGCAGAGATATATACAGAATCGTTAGACAGAAGCATGGTCGAATAACAGTCCAGGGTCAGTTCCAGATGAGGCAGAGGTATGTACAGAATCGTTAGGCAGAAGCGTGGTCGAATAACAGTCCAGGGTCAGTTCCAGATCAGGCAGCGGTATGTACAGAATCGGCAGGCATAAGAGTGGTCAAATAACAAGCCAGGGTCCGTTACAGAGCAGGCAGTGGCATAAGGGGTGTGAAGGTGTATGAAGGCAGGAACTGAGGATTATGTTTACCATACTTCACAAAAAATGTATTGAAGTATGGTAACGCCGAAAACAGTCGCCTATACAGAGGCCTGGTTGGGAAGGACATTGTGCACAATAATAAGATGTGTCTCTTCTGACTCCTGCTCTGGTACACGCCTTACATCTTTTTTGGCGTCTTTTGCCTGCTGGTGTCCGGGGAATTTTATCCGGAAAGTGGCGCTCGGAGAGTCGACTTACAACGTCTGATCTGATATTTTCTGGTGGGCCGTTTGGGAAAATAAGGGCTGTGAAAACTTCCTCCTGGTAGCCAAAGAAACGTTTGGGGTTTTGGGTGGCGTTGCTGTAAATTACATATGAATTGTAAATGGCCAATTGAAAAAAATAAATTACTACTTTTTTGTACCAATGATATGTCCGTCTTGAGACCAGATATGGTTCCATCATTTGGTCGTTGAAGTCGACTCCTCCCATGAACAAATTATACTCTGAAATACATTTGGGTTTCTTTACGGGGCCATTCCTTCTGGGGATTTCTACGAAGGTATCGTTGTGGATAGAAGATAACATGTACACATCTCTTCTGTCCCTCCACTTCACTGCCAGAACCTCCTTGTTTCTTAGACTTGCGGTTTCTCCTTTCCGCAGCTTCTTGTTCACCAGACTTTGAGGAAAGCCCTTCCGGTTCTTTTTTACAGTGCCACATGCTGGCGTCTTCTTCCGGTGAAGGTTGTGGAACAGGGGCAGAGATGTGTAGAAGTTGTCTACATAGAGGTGGTAGCCTTTATCCAGTAGGGGGTATATGAGGTCCCAAACAATTTTTCCGCTGGATCCCAAATAATCCGGACAATTAGGGGGCTGTAGCTGGGTGTCCTTCCCTTCGTACACCTTGAAGGAATATGTGTACCCTGTGGCTCGGTCACATAATTTGTAGACCTTCACCCCATAGCGGGCCCTTTTGCTGGGCATAAATTGCTTCATCCTAAGCCTGCCACTAAATTTAATAAGGGACTCATCCACACATATGTGTTGGTCCGGGGTAAACAATTTGGGGAATATTTCAGAAAACTAATTTAGTATTGGTCGAATTTTGTAAAGGCGGTCATAATTTGGATCATTTCGTGGAAGGCATTGGGAATTGTCACTGAAATGTAAGAACCTCAGGATCATCTGATACCTGGTTCTGGGCATTACCGCGGAGAAGAGCGGTGAGTGGTGGAGGGGGTGGGTTGACCAGTAGGTACGTAATTGTTTTTTTTTGTTGAGTCCCATATTAAATGTGAGGCCTAAAAAAAGCTTGAACTCCTCCACCGTTAGGTCTCTCCATTCGTAGGGACGGGCATAATAGGAGGTTGGATTTTGAAAAATAAATTGTTGTGCATACAGGTTGCACTGGGCCACAATTGACGCCAACATGTCCTCCGTAAAAATTAAATTAAAAAAATCGATGGGGCTAAAATTCTCCGTGTCCACCTGGACTCCTGGCTGGGCGGTGAAAGGGGGAACATTGGCCTCTCCTGAATTAGGAGGAAGCCACAAGGGGTTCTGAAGGGCATAGGGAAGGCCAGCATGGCTCCTAACCCTTTGGGGCTGAGATGACACCCCACTGGTACTTGGCCTTTCTTGCTGGGGCACTGCGGTGCTGGTGGACGGCATTGCGGTGCTGGTGGACGGCACTGCGGTGCTGGTGGACGGCACTGCCTCACTAGAACGCCTTCGCTTGATGGGCCGGATATCTTCCTCCTCGGATTCATCAGTCAGTGTTTCACTGCTGAGGACTGGCTCATAAGTTGCGTCTTCAGAATCCGAATCCGAAAAGGAATCGGAAGAGGAGAGCTCCCCGTTGCTCTCGTCGGCCGCGGAAATAATTTGGTACGCCTCCTCAGCGGAAAAGACGCGTTTAGCCATTGTAGCACTGATGGGCACTGATGAGGTGGCACAGATGGGCGTTTTTGAGGTGGCACAGATGGGCGCTTTTGAGGTGGCACAAATGGACACTGATGGGTCGGCACAGATGTGCACTGATTTATTGCACAGATGTGCAGATTTGTTGCACGGATGTGCACTGATGAGGCGGCAGATGGGCACTGCTGAGGCGGCAGATGGGCACTGCTGAGGCGGCACAGATGGGCACTGCTGAGGCGGCACAGATGGGCACTGCTGAGGCGGCAGATGGGCACTGATGGGTCGGCACAGATGTGCACTGATTTATTGCACGGATGTGCACTGATTTATTGCACGGATGTGCACTGCTGAGGTGGCAGATGGGCACTGCTGAGGCGGCAGATGGGCACTGCTGAGGCGGCAGATGGGCACTGCTGAGGCGGCAGAGATGGGCACTGCTGAATCGGCACA
Organism: Lithobates pipiens; assembly: GCF_037356315.1. Classification (NCBI taxonomy): domain Eukaryota; kingdom Metazoa; phylum Chordata; class Amphibia; order Anura; family Ranidae; genus Lithobates; species Lithobates pipiens. Next base: position 412,611,496 of record NW_027507903.1, on the reverse strand, counting down.
GATGGGCACTGCTGAGTCGGCAGATGGGCACTGATAGGTCGGCACAGATGTGCACTGATTTATTGCACGGATGTGCACTGATAAGGCAGCAGATGGGCACAGATGGGCACTGCTTAGGCGGCACAGATGGGCACTGCTTAGGCGGCACAGATGGGCACTGCTGAGGCGGCACAGATGGGCACTGCTTAGGCGGCACAGATGGGCACTACTGAGGCACAGATGGGCACCGATTGGCACTGGCGGGCTATCGCTGTGTGAGGAGACACGTTCGGCAATGGGTGATGATCTCATTTGTTTACATTTGAGATCATCACCCATTGGAGGTGGCGATCGCGCTGTAAACGGCCGCTGTGATTGGCCGTTTACAGCGATCTGTGATTGGCTGTGTCCAGCGGACACGGCCAACACAGATTTTCCCCGATGCGCGCTCCCGGGAGCGCGCGGGGAACTCTTAAAGGGGACTACGTCAATAGACGTAGTCCCGGAAATTGAGATCCGCGCTATACACGTCTTTTTACTATAGCGCGGATCTCAAGTGGTTAAGCAACAGACAACATGGATTCATGAAAGACAGAAGTTGTCAGACAAATCTGATTTCTTTTTATGAGGAGGTAAGTAAAACCTTGGACAGAGGGGTGGCGGTGGACGTGGTATACTTGGATTTTGCAAAAGCATTCGATACAGTTCCCCACACACGGCTCATGTGTAAGGTAAAGTCTACTGGTTTGGAAATATCAGTTTGTAAATGGATAGAAAATTGGCTAGAAGACAGAATTCAGAGAGTAGTGGTTAATGACTCTTACTCTGAATGGTCTAAGGTTATCAGTGGTGTACCCCAAGGTTCAGTGTTGGGACCCTTACTTTTTAACATCTTTATAAATGATATTGGGTCTGGGATCAAAAGTAATATTTCTGTCTTTGCAGATGACACCAAGATATGCAGTGGAATAACGTCTTTACAGGATGTCTCCAATTTACAAGCCGACCTCAATACACTGTCTAATTGGGCGACTATGTGGCAGATGAGGTTTAATGTTGATAAATGTAAAGTTATGCACTTGGGGCCTAAGAATATGCATGCATCATACATGCTAGGGGGAGTACAACTGGGGGAATCCATAGTGGAGAAGGATCTGGGGGTTTTGGTAGACCATAAGCTCAATAACAACATGCAATGCCAAGCTGCTGTTTCCAAAGCGAGCAAAGTCCTTTCTTGTATTAAGAGAGGTATGGACTCCAGAGAAAGAGATATAATTTTGCCCCTGTTCAAATCATTAGTAAGACCTCACCTGGAATATGCCGTTCAGTTTTGGGCACCAGTTCTCAAAAAGGATATCGGGGAACTGGAGAAAGTGCAGAGAAGGGCAACCAAACTGATAAGAGGCATGGAGGAACTCAGCTATGAGGAGAGATTAGAGGAACTAAATTTATTCACTCTTGAGAAGAGGAGATTAAGGGGGGATATGATCAACATGTTCAAATACATTAGGGGTCCATATAGTGAACTTGGTGTTGAGTTGGTCTCTGTACGGTCAACCCAGAGGACACGGGGGCACTCTTTACGTCTAGAGGAAAAGAGATTTCATCTTCAAGTACGGAAAGGTTTCTTCACAGTTAGAGCTGTGAAAATGTGGAATAGACTCCCGCCAGAGGTGGTTCTGGCCAGTTCAGTAGATTGCTTTAAGAAAGGCTTGGATACTTTCCTGATGGTACATAATATAACTAGGTACTAACATAGGTAAAGTTGATCCAGGGAAAATCCAATCGCCTATTGGGGGATCAGGAAGGAATTTTTTTCCCCTGCTGTAGCAAATTGGAGCATGCTCTGCTGGGTTTTTTTTTTCGCCTTCCTCTGGATCAATTGTGGGCATAAAATTGGGTATCTGGATTGTACGATTATTTTTTTTTTTTATTTATTTGTTTTTAAGGTTGAACTGGATGGACTTGTGTCTTTTTTCAACCTGACTAACTATGTAACTATGTATGTAACTATGTAACTATATTATGTGCACCTAGGAAAGAATCCATGGCTTTTTTTTAAAGCAATCTACTAGCTGGAGGGAGTCTAGTTCACATTTTTACAGCTCTTCCTGTGAAGAAACCTTTCCATATTTTGAGATGAAATCTTTTCCTCTAGACATAAAGAGAGCCCCCTTGTCCTCTGTGATAACCTTAAAATTAATAATTAACCACTTGCCGCCCGCCCTATAGGCAATTGACGGCTGCAAAGTGGTTTCATAATCCTGACCGGACGTCATATGACGTGATCAGGATTATGAGCCGCTGCGCGCCCCCAGGGGCGCACATCGCGGCGATCATTGTTGCGGGGTGTCAATCTGACACCCGGCAACTACGATCTCGGTAAAGAGTCTCCGACGGAGACTCTTTACCACGTGATCAGCCGTGTCCAATCACGGCTGATCACAGTGTAAATGGGAAGAGCCGGTGATCGGCTTTCCCTCACTCGCGTCTGTCAGACGCGAGTAGAGGAGAGCCGATCGGCTGCTCCTCTGACAGGGGGGGTCTGTGCTGATCGATTATCAGCACAGCCCACCCGAGGATGCCCACACTGGACCACCAGGGACGCCACCAGACCACCAGGGAAAAGGTAATCCTCCCTAGACCACCAGGGATGCCAGTCAGCACAATGGGTGCCAATTAGTGCCCATAATGGATGCCAATCAGTGCCCACAATGGGCATCACTGATTGGCATGCATTATTGTTTGGCACTGATTGGCATCCATTACTATAGTATAACACCAATGCCGCCTATGAGTGCCCACCTGTGCTGCCTATGAGTGCCCACCTGTGCCGCCTTTGAGTGCCCACTTGTGCCGCCTATCAGTGCCCACCTGTGCCGCCTATCAGTGCCCACATGTGCCGCCTATCCATGCCCATCCATGCCCATCTGTGCCGCCTATCCATGCCCATCTGTGCCGCCTATCTATGCCCATCTGTGCCGCCCATCCGTGCCCACCATCCGTGCCGACCATCGGTGCCAGCTATCAGTGCCAGCTATCAGTGCCAATTTGTGCCACCTATCAGTGTCCGTCCGTGTCGCACATGCGTGTCGTCCATCCGTGTCGCCCATCCGTGTCGCCCATCAGTGCCGCCTTATCAGTGCCCATCAGTGTAGCCCCATCAGTGCCCATCAGTGAAGGAGAAAACGTACTTATTTACAAAGTTTTGAAACTGAAACAAAAAAAACATTTTTTTTTTCAAAATTTTCGGTATTTTTTTATTTGTAGCGCAAAAAATAAAAACCGTAGAGGTGATCAAATACCACCAAAAGAAAGCTCTATTTGTGGGAAAAAAATGATAAAAATTTCATTTGGGTACAGTGTAGCATGACCGCGCAATTGTCATTCAAAGTGCGACAGCTCTGAAAGCTCAAAATTGGTCTGGGCAGGAAGGTGTTTAAGTGCCCTGTATTGAAGTGGTTAAACACCAAGTTCACTATATAGACCCCTTATGTATTTGTACATGTTGATCATATCCCCCCTTAATCTCCTCTTCTCTTCTCTGAAACTAAACAAAACAAATTTTCTTTATCGTACATCACGGGACATAGGGCCACAGTAATAAATGTATGGGTTATATGGCACCTTCAGGTGATGGACACTGGCACACCCTAAACAGGCAGTTCAATTCCCCATATAACCCTTCCCCTTACCGGGAGTATCTCAGTTTTTTCACTGGTGTCTTAGGTGTTGGTCCCGAATAAAAATGTGCTGTACTGTGCTTCCCTCAAATATTCCTTGCTGGGGCAAGTTATGCAACCGTGTCTTTTCGTGGCCAAATTGAATGGTACCCGGGCCTCGTGTCTGAAGAAACAAGGTTTTACCTGTAACTCTTCTCAGTTTAGAAAGCTGGACCCCTGGATCCAGGATCCAGGATTTGTTTTTTTCAGCCATATTCCTGACGGGGTGCTTTACAGGCCCAGGCCTGTGGATCCCCCGATAAAAAGGGGGCCCCAGTCCCTGAAGGTTTTTTAACGGAGCTCACTGTGAGTGGTGAAGATTGGGTCTGTTACGACAGAACCCTACAGCTGGATATGGTAAGGGAGATTCCTAAGGAATTTTTCTAATTCTTGTGGGTTTTTCTCCTTTAGGTAAATTTTGTCATGCCTAAAGTCACCACTGGGGGGCTGTCAAGAGCGCGCACCTGTTCCATTCTTGACAGTCTCGCCCTGTGTAACAAGCTGCACGCTTTCTCCGGGCCAAATCTCCAGGTAAAGTCTTGAGAAAGGGGGCTTTTCCTCTTAGGAATGCCCCCCCCCCCCACCTGGATAGCTTTACTCCAGGCAGAGGGAGCATGGCGTCAGTCGGTGGTGTGCTGCGCAACTTCCGCCGCTATTACAGCAGTTCCCATCGGCAGCTCTCCTCCTCTCCTCCACCCCAGCCCTCCTCCATTCGATCCGGTCAGGATCAGAGCCCACTTGCGTGGGATGTAATGGGTGGTCGGAGGAAGGGGGACTGGGCTTAGCAGCATTGGCATGCTTCAGCATCTACAACGTGGGCTGTATAGCTATAAAATACAAATTTTTTCCAGGTGCATACAGCTGAAGGAGGGACACAGAGCGGACGGGCATGTGAGTGTGGGTGACACAGGCATTCCCAGGCACATTTACTTAAGCGTCAGGCTGAGTTTAATAGCAATAGCAGTTGCTGGAGTATTGCTCAGAAGTGGGTGCATTTTTTTGGTAGTACCTCTGCGTTTGTGCTGAGCACTATCACTACAGGAGGTGGAACAAATGCCACAAAAACCAGTGACACAAAGGGGTCACCCTTAGGCCCTAAGGACCCTCTGCAACACCATCCTGATCTAGGGAGGCTGGTCAGAGTGCCCCTGTCTAGGGATGAGCTTCGAGTTCGAGTCGAACTCATGTTCTACTCGAACATTGCCTGTTCGCCTGTTCAGCGAACAGTGAACAATTTGGGCTGTTCGCAGCAAATTCGAAAAGCCGGAACACCCTATACAAGTCTATGGGAGAAATCTAAAGTGCTCATTTTAAAGGGTAATATGCAGGTTACTGTCCTAAAAAGTGTTTGGGGACCTGGGTCCTGCCCCAGGGGACATGGATCAATGCAAAAAAAAGTTTTAAAAACGGCCGTTTTTTCAGGAGCAGTGATTTTAATAATGATTAAAGTGAAACAATAAAAGTGTAATATTTCTTTAAATTTCGTAGCTGGGGGGTATCTATAGTATGCCTGTGAAGGGGCGCATGTTTCTGGTGCTTAGAACTGTCGCTGCACAAAGTGTCATTTGTGCAGGAAAAAAAGTCTTTTAAAATCACTTGCGGCTAAATTGTCGGGTCTCCGTAATACAGAGAACACTCAATGAGTGTTCTCTGTATTAGCCGACAATTCATTCATTCATTGATTAAAAAAAAAAAAAAGCGTGGGGGTTCCCCTAAATTCAATCAAAAGGCCCTTCAGGTCTGACATGGATATTAAGGGGAACCCCGTGTCAAATTTTTAAAAAAAATTGACGTGGGGGTCCCCCCAAATATCCATACCAGACCCTTCAGGTCTGATATGGATATTAAGGGGAACCCCGCATCAAATTAAAAAAAAAAATTGACGTGGGGGTCCCCCTAAATATCCATACCAGACCCTTTATCCGAGCACGCAACCTGGCAGGCCGCAGGAAAAGAGGGGGGGACGAGAGAGCGCCCCCCCCTCCCTCCTGAACCGTACCAGGCCACATACCCTCAACATTGGGAGGATGCTTTGGGGGTCTGTGACCCCTCAAAGCACCTTGTCCCCATGTTGATAAGGACAAGGGCCTCATCCTCACAACCCTGGCCGTTGGTTGTGAGGGTCTGCGGGCGGGGGGCTTATCAGAATCTGGAAGCCCCCTTTAACAAGGGGACCCCCAGATCCCGGCCCCCCCCCTGTTTGAAATGGTAAGGGGGTACAAAAGTACCCCTACCATTTCACAAAGAAAGTGTCAAAATGGTTAAATAAGACAAACACACTTTTGAAAAATTCCTTTATTAAAAATAAAAAAAATAAAAAAAAAATTCCAGCGGTGCTAATCCACTCTTGCTATCCAGCGACGGGTCTCCGGGGTCCAGCGATGGATGATCATATCCAGCGACGGGGGATCTCTCAGTCCAGCGCTGTCCATACCTCCTTCTTCTGTCTCCACTGCGGAGACACTGCAGAGAGCCGAGCGCTGACATTTCTTATATTGGGAGGGCGGGGCCACCCGTCACCTGACCCCGCCCCTCTGACGCAGGAGAGGGAAGCCAGGGGTTCCCCAGTGACGTGTGGGTGACCCCGCCCCCTCTGATGTAACGGAAACCTGCGTTACATCAGAGGGGGCGGGGTCACCCACACGTCACTGGGGAACCCCTGGCTTCCCTCTCCTGCGTCAGAGGGGCGGGGTCAGGTGACGGGTGGCCCCGCCCTCCCAATATAAGAAATGTCAGCGCTCGGCTCTCTGCAGTGTCTCCGCAGTGGAGACAGAAGAAGGAGGTATGGACAGCGCTGGACTGAGAGATCCCCCGTCGCTGGATATGATCATCCATCGCTGGACCCCGGAGACCCGTCGCTGGATAGCAAGAGTGGATTAGCACCGCTGGAATTTTTTTTTTTTTTTTTTTTTTTTTTTATAAAGGAATTTTTCAAAAGTGTGTTTGTCTTATTTAACCATTTTGACACTTTCTTTGTGAAATGGTAGGGGTACTTTTGTACCCCCTTACCATTTCAAACAGGGGGGGGGGCGGGATCTGGGGGTCCCCTTGTTAAAGGGGGCTTCCAGATTCTGATAAGCCCCCGCCCGCAGACCCTCACAACCAACGGCCAGGGTTGTGAGGATGAGGCCCTTGTCCTTATCAACATGGGGACAAGGTGCTTTGAGGGGTCACAGACCCCCAAAGCATCCTCCCAATGTTGAGGGTATGTGGCCTGGTACGGTTCAGGAGGGAGGGGGGGCCGCTCTCTCGTCCCCCCCTCTTTTCCTGCGGCCTGCCAGGTTGCGTGCTCGGATAAAGGGTCTGGTATGGATATTTAGGGGGACCCCCACGTCAATTTTTTTTTTAAATTTGATGCGGGGTTCCCCTTAATATCCATATCAGACCTGAAGGGTCTGGTATGGATATTTGGGGGGACCCCCACGTCAATTTTTTTTTTAAATTTGACACGGGGTTCCCCTTAATATCCATGTCAGACCTGAAGGGCCTTTTGATTGAATTTAGGGGAACCCCCACGCTTTTTTTTTTTTTTTTTTTTTTTTAATCAATGAATGAATGAATTGTCGGCTAATACAGAGAACACTCATTGAGTGTTCTCTGTATTACGGAGACCCGACAATTTAGCCACAAGTAATTTTAAAATACTTTTTTTCCTGCACAAATGACACTTTGTGCAGCGACAGTTCTAAGCACCAGAAACATGCGCCCCTTCACAGGCATACTATAGATACCCCCCAGCTACGAAATTTAAAGGAATATTACACTTTTATTGTTTCACTTTAATCATTATTAAAATCACTGCTCCTGAAAAAACGGCCGTTTTTAAAACTTTTTTTTGCATTGATCCATGTCCCCTGGGGCAGGACCCAGGTCCCCAAACACTTTTTAGGACAGTAACTTTCATATTACCCTTTAAAATGAGCACTTTAGATTGTGAACGTTCGAGTCCCATAGACTTTAATAGGGTTCTAAAGTTCACACGAAGTTTAGGTCTGTTCGCAGGTTCTGGTGCGAACCGAACAGGGGGGTGTTCGGCTCATCCCTACCCCTGTCTATATAACTGAGCAGGCTTTAATCACATCTTCACAGAGTGGAAGAAAACGTATTAGGTCCCCTTCTACCACCCAGGATCCTCAAACGGAGGAACTGTGGGAGGGGGAAGATGAATCCCCCTCAGGGGACCATGAATGGGCTGATGATTCATCTTCCAAGGGATCAAGTGGGGAAGGAGCTTCACATGCTGAGATGTTGCTGGTGCATTCTCTTACTGAAATGGTCCACTCCACATTTAAGCTATTTAAGCTACCCTTAACGGAATTGGTTGAAGAGCCCATTTCCTGTTTGGGTTTACTAAAGCCTCCTCAAGCCTTGCGTGCCTTTCCTGTCCATTCATTACTAGAAATGATTATGTATTCTAAATGGGATAACCCAGATAAGCACTTTTTCCCCCCTAATAAGTTTTCAGCACTTTATCCTATGGAGGAAAAACTGACTAAGATGTGGAGTATACCAGCAATTGACGCTGCTATATCCTCTGTGACTAAAGTTTAACTTGTCCAGTTGACAATGTACAAATGCTTAGACATCCAACAGATAAAAAATTGGAATTCCTGTTAAAAAAAAAATTCTCCTTGGCAGGTTCAGTGGCTCAACCTGCAGTGGCACAATTAAAGGATGTTAGTCCTTGAGAGACCATTTGAAACAGGTTCCCTGAACAGCAGGCCCAGGAGTTAGGTAAGCTGCCAGAGGCTTTGTGTTTTGCAATTGATGCAATCAGAGATTCTATTCTTCAAACCTCTCGCCTTACACTTGGGTTGGTATCAGCCTCCAGGCAGTGGCGATGGCCTGCACTATCAGGTTCAAGAGGTAAATTTAAGCGTCAACCCCAGGGACAAAAGAAGACCTGGGGGAGGTAACCCACAAGATTGAATGCTAAAGCTTCTTTATGAAGGGGCGCCCCCGCTTGCCGGAGTGGGGGGGAAGACTTCTGCAGTTCTCAAAGGTCTGGCAGGAAGAATTTTGGGACAGATGGGTGGTCTCCACAATAGCTCTAGGTTACAAACTAGAGTTCTGAGAATTCCCATCTCCTCATTTCCTCAGGTCAAATGTCCCCAGAGATCAAGAGAAAAATAAGTCTCTCTTTCTAGCATTAGACCGACTTTTGTCACAAAAAGTGATCATGGTGTTCCCTGTGGAAGAGCAGGGGTTGGGGTTTTATTCAAACCTTTTCACGGTACCAAAACCAAATGGGGATGTCAGACCCATTCTAGATCTCAAAGATCTAAGCCGGTTCCTGAAGATCCATTCTTTTCGCATGGAATAAATCTGATCAGTAGTCTCCATCCTACAAGAACTTCTAGCATCAATTGACATCAAGGATGCATACCTGTATGTCCCTATTTTCCCCGCTCACCAAAAGTATCTGCATTTAACAGTAGAAAAATTTAATTTTCAGCTTGTAGCCTTGCCTTTTGGTCTAGCTACTGCACCTCAGGTGTTTACAAAACTTCTGGCGCTTCCTCTGGCCAGATTGAGGACTCATTGTATAACAATAATAGCCTATCTGGAGAACCTGCTCTTAATAGACCGGTCGGTAGTCCGATTGGACCAAAGCATAGTTACCACAGTAAACTACCTGGAATACTTAGGTTGGGTCATCGACCTGGAGAAATCTTCTTCTTTAAAGCCAGTAAGAAGTTTAGAGTACTTGGGTCTGGTCATCGATACAACCCAGAAGAAGGTGTTTTTACCCCAGGCAAAGGTCAGTACCATAAAGGAGCCGGTTCAGAGGGTCATGGCAAAGAAGGGTCCTTTCATTCACCTTTGTATGAGGTTGTTGGGGAAGATTGTGGTTTCATTCGAAGCGGTTCCCTATGCTCAGTTTTATTTGAGACTGCTTCAAAACAGTATCCTATCGGCCTGGAACAAGAAGATTCAGGCACTAGATTTTCCAATGCATTTGTCGCAAAAAGTGCTCCAGAGCCTCAGTTGGTGGAGGATATCCGAGAATCTGCCGAAGGGGAAATCCTTCTTACCGGTTACCTGGAAGGTGGTAACAACAGATGCCAGCCTTTCAGGTTGGGGAGCAGTTCTGGAAGAAGCGTCTGTCCAGGGGAAATGTTCCAGAACCAAAAGGACCTTGCCCATCAACATTCTAAAGTTTCGGGCAGCACGTCTAGCCCTAAGGGCTTGAACATTCAGGTTGCAGAATTCTCCTGTTAGGCTTCAATCCGACAATGCCACAGCAGTGGCTTATATCAATCACCAAGGGGGCACCAGAAGTCAGGCAGCCCAGAGAGAGGTAAACCATATCCTAACCTGGGCAGAAAAACATGTGCCATGCATATCGGCAATCTTCATTCCAGAGGTAGAGAACTGGCAGACAGACTACTTAAGTCGCCAGCAGTTGTTCCCGGGGGAATGGTCCCTTCACCCCCACCATCTTCCTGGCTATATGCCAAAGATGGGGGATCCTGGATGTAGATCTGATTGCATCCAGGTTCAACAACAAAGTCGACAACTTTGTGTCAAGAACAAGGGATCCACTCGCGTACGGAACAGATGCGTTGGTGACTCCGTGGAATCAGTTTTCACTGATTTATGCATTCCCTCCTATTCTGCTGCTACCTAGACTTCTTTGCAGGAAAGGAAGTTGGTAGTTCCAGCGTGGCCCAGAAGATCTTGTATGCAGAAATAGTAAAGATGGTGGTAGGGGCCCCATGGCCCCTACCACCACATCCAGACCTGCTATCGCAGGGACCAGTGTTCCATCCTACCTTACAAATGCTAAATTTAACGGTTTGGCTATTGAAACCCACACTCTGAAGAATCATGGGCTTTCAGGCTCAGTGATACCTACCTTGATTAATGCAAGGAAGCCAGCTTCCAGAGTCATTTATTATAGAGTCTGCAAGGCATATGTTTCCTGGTGTGAATCCAGGGATTGGCATCCTAGGAAGTATGTCATGGGTAGAATTCTTGCCTTTCTGCAAATGGGGATAGAGATGAAACTGACCTTGAGTACTATCAAGGACCAGGTCTTGGCCTTGTCGGTATTGTTTCAACGTCCGCTTGCTTCGCATTCTTTGGTCCAAAGCTTTAATCCACCGGTGAGAGCACCCCTGAACCCTTGGGACTTGAATTTCTAGTTCTGTAAGCATTACAGAAACAGCCTTTTGAACCGATATGACATATTCCTTTGTTCCTTTTGACAGGGAAGCTGTTTTTTTCTGGTAGCCATTTCTTCTCCAAGAAGGGTATCAGAGTTGGCTTCTCTTTCTTGTAAAGGGCCATATTTAATTGTTCACAAGGATAGAGTAGTATTGTGTCCTCACCCTAGCTTTCTGCCAAAGGTGGTTTCAGGTTTTCACCTAAACCAGGATGTTTTACCTTAATTTTTTCCAGAACCCTGTTCTAAGGAACAAAAGTAACTACATTCTTTGGATGTAGTGAGAGCAGTCAAAATCTATTTGAAGGCGACTGCTCAGATTTGGAAAACAGATGTTTTGTTTATGTTGCCTATGAAACGGACAGGCAGCATCGAAATCCACTATTGCCAAAAGGATTTGGCAAGTGATTATTCAAACTTATTGCTTGAAGAGGAAGGTTTCACCATTTCAAGTCAAAGCGCACTCCACCAGGGCTGTTAGGGCTTCGTGGGCAGTGCATCACCAAGCCTCCATGGCTCAAATCTGCAAGGCCGCAACCTGGTCTTTAGTCCATACATTCAGCAGATTCTATCAGGTGGATGTAAGAAGGCATGAGGATATCGCCTTTAGGCGCAGCGTGCTGCAGGCAGCAGTATAAGTCCTCAGGTCTAATTGCACGCTACTTTTGTTTGTGTCCCCTCCCCTCAGGTGGCATTGCTCTGAGACATCCCATACAGTTATTACTGTGGCTCTGTGTCCTGTGATGTACGATAAAGTAAATAGGATTTTTATAACAGATTACCTGTAAAATCCTTTTCTTGGAGTACATCACAGGACACAGAGGTCCCGCCCCTCTTTCTGGTTACACGTGTATTGCTTTGCTACAAAAATGAGGTACTCCCGGTAAGGGGAGGATTTAAATGGAGAATTGAACTTCCTGTTTAGGGTGTGCCAGTGTCTATCACCTAAAGGTGCCATATAACCCATACAGTTATTACTGTGGCTCTGTGTGTCATGATGTACTCCAAGAAAAGGATTTTACAGGCAAGCTGTTATAAAAATCCTATTTTTCCATGATACATACATACATCTCTACTAATTCCTGCTGCTGGGTTTAACAGCTGCGTGTGGATAGCTATTCATGGCTGTTAACATAGCGAGTGATTGCCTGAAATAAAAGTGGTTGCAACTATTCACTCAAAGCTGTCAAGCTGGGATTCACACTGCAGCTAAATGACAATGCAAATGCAGCCAGCCTCAACAGGGTGACAACGCTATTCGCTTTGCAATTAAATCATACAAGAGTTTTGACACCCTGGACAGGGTTGTGTTTTTTTTATTTTGTTTTTTTTAATTGACTTTTTAAAGCATAACTAAACTTTCTCAATCAACATTAACTATTTATCATCCTTAAGCTGCTAGCATTAGTAAATAAACCAATTAACCATAACATTATGCCCACCCAACTAATATTGAATAGGTCCCACTTTTGCTACCAAAACAGCCCTGACCTGTTGAGGCATGGACTCCAAAAAATACTTCACATGATTGTCAAAGTTTCCCAGCAAAGCTTTGCCCAGCTTGCCTTATTCCCATAGTGCATCCTGATGTCATCTCTTCCCCAGGTAAGCAAGGTACACCCACCCATCCACATGATGTAAAAGAAAAATGTAATTCATTAGAACAGACCACCTTCTTTCATGGCTCAGTTTTCCAGTTCTCATTCTCAAATGCCCATTGTAATGCATCTAAAAATGGAAATGGGTCAGCATGGGCACCCTGACCGGTCTATAGCTATGTCCCCCCCATATGCAACAAACTGCAATGCATTGTGTGTTCTGACACCTTTTTAAATAGTATTTTGAAAAGAGCAAAGAGTAAATGATCACCTTGCAGAGTAGCGACTAATCCTTTCATGTTTTGTACATGCAACAAAAATGGGGCATACGTTGGGGGGAGAAAGAACAAAAGAAAACTTGGTAGTCAGGTTAGGTCTTCCATAAGGCCACAGGTGAACACATGGACACCAACAGAAGTAAACCAGAGAAAACAAGCATTGAGCTATGGATTGAGTATAAAACTACAAGAACATTGTGAACACTGGGAGGTAGCCATCCAGACGACCACCCATTCAATTAGAAAATAAAACAATAAAACATAAAGATCTTGAGGTCGAGACCTCACTAAAGCGTAATCACTGTAAATAGGCCTACAAGATGGGAAAACCTTTATCCAGTGGTTATAGCTTCCAAAGTATTTACCATTACTTAGCAATATAACGGTCCCATGTGAGGGACTCCAATCCCCCAAATGTAAACATGAGTAGCTTAAGTAAGAAAAGAAAAATAAAGCTGAGCGTGATGCCAAGGCTAGCAAGAGTCGGGGAACAATGGAAGAGGTAAGAAGTGGAGAAGGATAAAACAGGCTTATCTGTCTGGGGATCCTCTATCAACTATCCATACAGTCATCTTAGTTAATCCGGGACCTGTAAATAAGCAAGCCAAGGGAACCATAGTTTATCGAAAATTGATTATTTCCTATGACACTCATGATTTTTTCATTTAACATGATCCAGGTCAGTTTCCGTTTCACTAACGCAATATCTATAACAGGGCTTTTCCGCACTGTCGGTATAGCAATTTTGGCAACTAGGAACATAAAGTAAATTAAGGTGTGGGTATGCCGCGGGACATTTTCAACAAGGTTATTTAGTAGGGCAATACTTGCATCTTTAGTGATATTAACCATCGTGACTGAGAAAAGTTCTGACACTTATCAGAATCAGCACTAAACTTTTTCAGCAATTGAGCTCCAGTAGCTCTTGTATTGAATCAGACTACCCGAGCCATCCTTTGCTCCCCACATGCATCAAATAGTCTTGGCCACTCATGACCAAGTCACTGGTTTTCCTTCCTTGGACCACTTTTGGTAGGTCCTGATCCTTGCAGACAGAATCATCCCACAAGAGCTGCAGTTTTGGAGTTGCTCTGACCCAGTGATCTAGCCATTACAATTTGGTCCTTGTCAGGAGTCATTCCAATCGCTTAGGCTTCCCCATTTTTTCACTTTTTCACTTTCAGCACATCAACTTTAGGAACAACATGTTCATTTACTAATATGCATTATCCGACCCACTTTCAGGTGCCATTGTAATGAGATAATCAATATTGTTCACTTTACAGTGGATATAAAATGTCTACAAACCCCTGTTAAAATGTCAGGTTTCTGTGATGTTAAAAAATTAGATAAAGATAAAAAATTTCAGAACATTTTCCACCTTTTTTTTTTAAATCAAAAAGGTGTTTATTGAAGTTACAGGTATACAACAATTTCCAGTGCACATTTACATCCGCTTGATACACAATTGTCAATGTACAGACAGGCAATACATCAGCCCTCCCTCCGCCCCATGATCGCACAAAGTTCCCCAGCAGGTATATCATTTCCGAACTAAGCATCCCTTGTCCGCCCTTTGCCACACATCTTACAGTAATCTGGACCATATTAATTCGTTTGGGCTTAGCCCAGGTGTATCAAGCCAATGTAACCACAGGCGCTCGAACCTTCCCGGGCATCCCCTGTGCTGATAGATGTATTTCTCCATGATAAGGGTCCTGCCCATATGGATTATCCAGGTCGCCACTGCTTGGGATTCCGCAGATTTCCAGCCCAGCAAAATAAGTTTCCTAGCCTGGAATAGCGCCCTGGAGACCGCCACCCTGATTGGTTCCAAAGACACCACATCCTCCAGTACCCCTAGAATACAACATATGGGATCCAAAGGTATCTGCGTGTGAAACACCATATTGACAGTGTCCACTACCTCCTTCCAATATCTGTGGAGCTTCGGGCAGCGCCACATGAGGTGGATAAGATCCCCCTCCTGTTGCCTGCACCTACTGCACAAGGGATCAGCCGTCCCACCCATCCTACACAACCTAACCGGTGTGTAATGCGCTCTCAGTATGATATAAAGTTGTGAGACTTTTTGCGCCACATTCAGTGAACAGTAGGTGATGGCCTGCATGGCCTCCTCCCACTGCTCACCCGTGAGTGTACCTACATCCTTTTCCCAAAGCGGCATTGCTTTGCACGGATGGTCACGCAGGTGCCGCGCCAGCAGCATCTGATAGCATTGTGAGATTATACCCTTCGTGCCTTCCGCAGAGTGCAACGCATGGTACAACGGGGTGGGCGACAATATCCATTCTCCCGAGTCCCCCTGCGCGGCCACCGCGTGCCTTAGCTGCAAGTAGGGAAATATCATAGCCTCCGTAAGGTTAAATTTACACTGCATGGCTGCAAAGGAGAGAAGCTTTCCATCCTGAAATATATGGGGCAGCATTTTTACGTTATGGGCACTCCATCGAGGGTCAGGCTGTATTTTAGCGATCTCTACATATGTATGATTACCCCATATCGGACTATATTCCGTGAATCCCTGCACCCCCTGCAGCTGTCTACTCTTGTTCCATATTTTTTGTATCATGGACAGCTTAAGGGTTAGTTTGTTGGAGCTCTTAAACATCTGGGCCTCCAGTCCCATAGGGATGGTCTCTGCCCCTGACGCATGAAGCAGCAGCCTGGCTGATGAGCCTGCCGGTTCATGCGATATGGAGCCCACCAAATGTTGCAACTGGTCCGCAACATAGTACAGCCAAGGGTTGGGTACCGCCAACCCTCCGCTGTCCTTGGAGCGCTGCAGCTGTTCCAACTTGATCCTAGGGGGCTTCCTGTTCCACAACAACTTCCGAAATAGCGTATTCACTACTCTGAAGATTTTTAAATGTATTACAACCAGTGAGTTGTGGAGGAAATAGAGCAATTGGGGCATTAAAATCATTTTTATAAGATTGGCCTTCCCGGCCAGGGACATCCTAAGGGTGTTCCATGTATTTATCCTGTCCCGGAATCTCGTCAGCAATGGGCATATATTCACTGAGCAGTAGTCCCCTACTTTGGACGTTATTTGTACCCCCAAGTATTTAAAACTAGTCACTACTGGCACTGGACAGGACTCTGGGACCGCAACCTCTCCTCCATCCAACATCAACATGGCCGACTTAGACCAGTTAATGGTCAAACCCTCCAAACTTTTCTATTATGGTCATCACCTGCGGCAGGGACTGGCTGGGGTTGGCCAGGAAAAGCAGCATATCATCCGCATAGAGCATGATCTTTTCGTGAACAGCCCCATACTGAAATCCCTGTATTCCTACGCTGTCTCTTATAAGGGCGGCAAGAGGTTCTATCGCAATTGCGAAAAGCAAGGGGGACAGCGGGCACCCTTGCCGCGTCCCCCTGGCCAAGGCAAAATCGGCAGACATCTTGTCCGTCATCCTAATATTAGCCGTCGGGGAGGCGTACAGTAGTTTAACCCAGGCAATAAAGCGCTGTCCGAAGCCAAACTTACCTAACACCGCCCACAGGTACCTCCAGCCTATACTGTCAAACGCCTTGTTAGCGTCAAGGGACAGAAGGGCCCTACTGTCCCCATTATCTGCCTGCAGCTGCATGTTTAGAAATAATCTCTTAAGGTTGGTTGCCGTGGACTTATGTGGCATAAAGCCAGCCTGATCTTGGTGAATAATAGTGGACACTATCCCATTTACCCAGAGTGCCAGGACCTTGGCCAGGATCTTTACATCGCTTTGCAGCAAAGAGATGGGTCTATATGACCCCGGATCCTCTGGATCCTTCCCCGGTTTAAGCAATAAAACAATATTAGCCTTTGACATAGATTCGGGAAGGGCACCAACCTCCAAGCATGCATTAAACACCTTCAACAGTTCAGGCAGAATATCCTCCCCGTACTGTACATATACCTCCATGGGAATACCATCTGCCCCAGGCGCTTTGCAGGTGGGGAAAGAGCCGGCGGCCGCCATCAATTCCTCTAGAGTGATCGGGGCGTCAAGATGACGCACGGCCTCTTCCGAGAGCCCGGGTAAATTTATTGTCGCCCAGTATGATTGTAGATCGTCATCCGAGTAGGTTTCCCTCGACCTGTAAAGATCCTGGTAGAAGTCAGCCAGCTCGGATATAATGATCTCCTGAGAATTTACCACCTTGCCGTTTTTGGCTCGAATGGCCCCTATGGCCGGGGACATTTGTTGCGCTTTCGTAATCCTGGCAAGTAGGCGCTCCGTCTTTTCCCCCTCCTCATAAAACGCCAGTTTCGTAAAGAATCGTTTACGCTCTGCAGTGGAGGATCTCAGGCGGTCAAGGGAATCTTGTGCCACCATCCATGCCTCCCTTGCCGAGTCAGTAGGCCCTGTGACATACTCTATTTCCAACCTTTTCACCAAGTCTCCCGCCTGCTCAAGCAGTGCCGTGGAGTTCTGCTTTACTAGGTGTATCTCATGGACAAACACCCCCCGCAAAAATGCCTTAAAAGTTTCCCACGTCAAAAGGTTATTGGGGTGGTGGCGGTGTGTCTGGAAGAAACCCCGGATTTGGGATGCTATCCTATCCGGTAAGGGGAACAGCTTGAGCCAGAAGGCATTCAGCTTCCACGAGGCCCTGGGCAGCGTACTGGGGGGTTGAGTAGTTAGCCACAGAGCCAAGGGGGAGTGGTCCGACACTCCCCGAGGGAAGTATTCCACCCTCAAGGTGAACCCCACCATGTTGAGAGTGCCCACACAGAGATCTATACGGGACAGGGATCCATGGGTTTTGGAAAAACATGAGAACTGTCTACAGTCTGGGTTTCGGATCCGCCACATGTCAGCCCACCCCACTTCCGTCAGTAATCTACTAAGGGCAGTACCCCGGTTGCCCCCAGGAGGCGCCGTCGGGGGGGTGTCTGTCCATTTTGGGATCTAAGTAGCAGTTAAAGTCCCCCAAAATTAAAACCGGGACCTCCTGTTTATTGGCCAGATATGAGATCAGCAGCTGAAGCACCTCCCGTGAAAACGGGGGGGGGGGGGTATATACAAAAGCAAGAATTAAAGTAAAAGCATATATTTTACAATACAGAAAAACAAATCTGCCAGACATATCAATAAGTGAATCCAGTTCCTGGTATGCCAGTGCCCGATGTATCAGAACACTCACCCCACGAGAAAACGAGGTGTGAGTGGAGTGATAGGCCTTCCCAACCCAGGCATAGTTG
This sequence comes from Lithobates pipiens, assembly GCF_037356315.1. NCBI lineage: Eukaryota > Metazoa > Chordata > Amphibia > Anura > Ranidae > Lithobates > Lithobates pipiens. Next base: position 412,593,533 of record NW_027507903.1, on the reverse strand, counting down.
AGAAACGTCACCGTGTCCCCCTTTAAGTGCGTCTCTTGAAGGCCTACAATGGCCGGGTGGAATTTTCGTAAACCTGCAGAAATCATGGTCCTTTTCAGAGGATCATTTACCCCCCAGACATTCCAAGTCACTATGGGTGTAGCGGACATAAACCAGTTGTTTAGAATCTACTGTACCTACTGGGGGTTCCCGAGCCTCCAAACATCTCTCCCACCGGAGCCAGACTTGCACCTCTCGAACAGACAGGAGGGATTGGTACAAAGAGCGTCAAGCCCATGGTAGCAAAAAAAATGTAGCCCATAACGGCAAAAAAAGTGTATCCTGTGCACTGGATATGTAATGCTGAGCGGTAAAAAACCTTGTAATTCCGCTGCCGAGCCGTACCGACTAAGCAGCAACAATAGACGTACTGATCAACTTGTAATCTTGCTCCTGCCAACCGGGCAGGATGAACATGCACCCTGACAACAAAGGGGTGACCCAAGTGCGCCTCCAGCTTGGCAGCCGGGCACACGTGGGCTCCATTGCAGCTTGACATCCACCGTGGTTGTAGGGAGCAGATGTAAAACCACATTCCAACCGAACATAAAACTTGTCACCATCTAAGGCAAACCGTGGACGGAGATAAGTTCGCTGATAACGACCATCAAGTAATGTCCCTTTGGTATCTGTGTAAAACATCTCAGGTAGATACGTGTCGACTCTTCCCACATTTTCCACCTTTAATGTGACGTATAAACTGTACAACTCAATTGAAAAACAAACTGAAATCTTTTAGGGGGGAAGTAAAAATAAAAAAATAAAATAATGTGGTTGCATAAGTGTGCACACCCTCTTATAACTCCAAAGACATGCTGGTAGGTTAATTGGCTTCTGTCCAAAATTCGCCCTAGTATATGAATGTGAGTTGGAGACCTCGGATTGTGGGCTCCTTGAGGGTAGGGATCGATGTGAGTGTGCAATGTATGTGTGGAGCACCACATAAATTGACAACGCTATGTGGGTACCTTAAATAAAATAGGGATAATTGTAGACATGCACACCCAGTCAGGATGAACTGGCTGGCCATGAAAGGCAGCCTCCCTCTTTGCTTTGAATGCCTGCATCTGTATCCAGAACGCTCTTTTTGGGATTGTTGACTTTGGCGCAATCGTGCCACTTCTAAAGGGATCGTGCCGTGACTGGCGGCTCCAGCGCATATGCGCGGGAGTGACTTCACGCAACTCTGGCCAGTTAAAGAGCCCACTGCCCCACAAGGAAGAGGGCTGAAGATGGATGCTTCCACCCTGCGGGGATCGCAGGCTTCGTTTTCAGGTAAGTGACACAATGGGCTACTATGTGATGCATAGTAGCCCATTATGCTTTACCTTCGCAGGGAAATAGAGGAAGTAAAACTCATCAGGGTTTACTTCCTCTTTAAGCAGCATTTTATTATTTTGCTTATAGTTCCATGCTAATAGCCTTCCAGTTGCCTGTACTTTGATTCTCACTCTCTTGTGTCCTGTAGTGATGTTGAACCTGGAATGTGAAACCACAGATAGTATCAGAGGACCAATTATTAAACACTCCCTGGAAGTGTGTCTGAAGCTTAAGATTCTTTGGTCTGTGCAGTTTTGCAAGAAGAGCGAAGATCAGAGGAAGAGCTAGCAGAACAGGTCAGTTTAAAAGAGAAACCAAACTCTGGATGCTAAACCCAAACAAGAGGCAGGTTGAGGGCAAAGGACTAGTCACCAGTGTTGCCTGTAGCTGATTGTTCTTCATTAAACTGCATTCTCACTGGCAATTAGAGGCATTTAATGAATTCATGCAGCAAAAATAAGCGGATTCTTGTGGCTGACATCGCAGGTGTATGCAAAACAGCTGTGGCCCTGGGACATCAGTACAATTACAGGTTGATTGGAGTCACAGCTATTCCCATATATTAGCACATCCAGAGGTAACCTGCAGTTAAGGACAGATTTCCCATCCTGGATGCAATCTTTCTTCATTCAGTGTCACTCATTTGTCTTCAACAGCAGGTATCAACCACAGGAGATGTGTTGCAGATACATGAGAACAGACACTTGTCAGCTCCTAATATTTGAATCTCAAGATCAAAGCACCATGCTAAATATATACCTATCATATAATAAGTACAAAAGTCAACGTGTTTCGGGGATCACACATCATTCCTTCATCAGGGCTTAAAATATATAGAATCAGCTGGTATGGATTCAAAATGTTATTTAAACTCTGTATTGAGAGAACTTGGCAATGCTCAGCAGCTGGTTTAGAATAGCAACTTGTGTATTTTGTGTAGTATGAACCAGCTGCTGAACTTTGCTGAGTTCTCTCAATACAGTTTAAATAACAGTTTGAGTCCAAATGAGCTGTTTCCATAATCTTTTAAGCCCTAATAAAAAAAGACAGCATGTGGCCCCAAAACGTTTTGTCTGTTGCACCTAATATATTTTGAAATAAAACCACGTTTTGGACTTGAACATTAGTTTAGCACTTCAATTTTCAGATTTGAATATTACTTTTACATTCAGAGTTTTCTGTGGCAAGATCTTAGGAGTAGCCCAAACTTCACCCAGATGCCCCACTAGGATGCCATCAGTATAGTTTTGATAAATTCACCATTAGTACAAAAGTACAGCATTATCTAAGTGTAGCACTACCCCCTGGGGGTTGCAGATGACAGGGTTCTCCACTACTGCAATACTCTTTCAGTAACTAACATCATTTAAATCAGAAACAGCCCCATACAGGCTAGGAACTATGAGCTTCGTGTTCTAGGAACTATGAGCTTCATGTTCGAGTCGAACATACGTTCGACTCGAACATCGGCTGTTCGTCCGTTCGCCGAATACCGAACGTTATCGACCGTTCACGCCAAATTCGTGTGGCGCTCACGGCCCACAATGCACTGCTATATCGCAGTGCATTGCTGGCTCATGATTGGCCAAGCATGCACTGTGACCCCGCATGCTTGGCCAATCACAGCGCCGGCAGCGAGGAGAGCCATGATTGGCCACAGGCAGGATGCCTGTGGCCAATCGTAGCTCAGGCTATGTAGTACACGCCCCACACTATATAAGGCCGCCAGCGCGGTGGCCTTGTGTAGTGTGTTGGTGTCTGTAGGAGTTAGTGGGTGTTCTGTGTACCTTCAACACAGTATACACCGTTCGTTATTGGCTGATTTTGCATTCTTGCTCTTCTGTAGTGGGTGTTGTCTGCGTGCCCTGACCAGAGTATACACCATTATATCCACCTATATAGCTAGCTATATTGCTCTTTTGTAATAGAGCTTGCAGTCAATTGTAGGAGATTGTGCGTGCTGTCTGCGTGCCCTGACCGCAGTATACACCGTTATATCCACCTACATAGCTAGCTATATTGCTCTTTTTTAATAGAGCTTGCAGTCAGTTGTAGGAGATTGTGTGTGCTGTCTGCGTGCCCTGACCACAGTATACACCGTTATATCCACCTATATAGCTAGCTATATTGCTCTTTTTTAATAGAGCTTGCAGTCAGTTGTAGGAGATTTTGCGTGCTGTCTGCGCGCCTTGACCGCAGCATACACCGTTATATCCACCTACATAGCTAGCTATATTGCTCTTTTTTAATAGAGCTTGCAGTCGATTGTAGGAGATTGTGCGTGCTGTCTGTGTTCCCTGACCGCAGTATACACCGTTATATCCACCTATATAGCTAGCTATATTGCTCTTTTTCAATAGAGCTTGCAGTCAGTTGTAGGAGATTGTGCGTGCTGTCTGCGTGCCCTGACCGCAGTATACACTGTTATATCCACCTATATAGCTCTTCTCTAATTGAGCCATCTGCCATCTGCAGGAGTTAGTGGGTGTTGTGTGCCTCCAGCACAATATACACTACCCAATTGCTGGTTTTCCCATCTCCCTTCAGGCCATTACTATGTCTGGAAGGCCAGCAAGGAGAGGCAGACAGGCGCGAGACGATAAAAGAGGGCAAGCAGGCTCTGTGTCTAGAGACAACAGTGCTGGTAGTGGACGCGGTGCATCATCATCTTCAGCACGTGGCCATGGGAAACGCTTATCCTTCTTTTCGGCAGCTGGACATGTTGAGCCGCAACATGCCGAAGACTTGGTAGAGTGGATGACCAAGCCCTCGTCATCCTCCTCATCCTCTCTCACCCAGGCTCAGGGTACTAGCAAAGCAGCTGCCAACGCATTGTCTTCCCTGCTCTCAATGTCATCATCAGTGACTCCTTCCCTAGACCCACCACATCCTCCTGAGGAGTCTCCTGAACTATTTGAGCACAGTGTTGGGTACATGCTACAGGAGGATGCCCAGTGTTTGTAGGCTCTGATGATGATACTCAGCTAGAGGAAGGCAGTAGCATGAGCGCAGAGAGAGGGGATGCTCAAGAAGGACAGCAATCTGGCAGTTATGTTCCACAAGCTTCAGCATACTGCTAGGTTTGCTCCAGCGATGAAGAGGGAGGGGATGATGACGGCACTGACTCCACGTGGGTGCCTGGTAGGAGAAAGGAGGAGGAGGCACATGTCCAATGAGGCAGGATGCCCTCCAGGGGCCAGCTTAGGGGCAGCACACCGACTGAATCACACCGCAGAGCTCTGCCTGTGCAGGGCGCTGCCTCTGCGCGTTATTCTAAAAGTTCTTTGGTGTGGGCCTTTTTTGAGACGAGTGCATCAGATCGCACCGCTGCTATTTGCAACATATGTCTCAAGCGTATCTCGCGTTGCCAAAACATCAGCCGCTTGGGCACCACATGCTTGACCAGACATATGTTGACCTGCCATGCAGCTCGTTGGCAAGCGTACCTCAAAGACCCACACCAAAGAACAAAGCGGACCTCTCCTTGCTCCTCATCAGCTGGCATCTCCAACCCCACTAGACCTTCAGTCCTCTCTGAAACCTGCTCTGAGAGGAATGAAGGTGTAGAATTAGGTGTGTCACAGCCAAGTGCTTCCGGGCACTCTGCTAGCAGTACACCCATGTTCGATTATAGCAGGCAAATTTCCCTGCCCCAGCTACTGGACCGTCGAAAGAAGTTCACTCCCAGCCATCCACATGCCCAGCGGTTGAATGCTAGCTTGGCTAAATTGCTAGCACTTCAATTGCTGCCTTTTCAGTTGGTAGACTCGGCCCCCTTCCATGAGCTTGTACAATGTGCGGTTCCTCAGTGGCTGGTCCCCAAATGCCACTTTTTCTCACAGAAGGCGATTCCGGCTCTCTACCGGCATGTGGAAGGCAATGTCCTTGCCTCGCTGGACAGGGCGGTCAGCGGTAAGGTGCATATTACCGCTGACTCATGGTCCAGCAGGCATGGACAGGGACGTTACCTGTCTTTCACTGCCCATTGGGTCACTCTTCTGGCAGCTGGGAAGGATGCAGGACAAGGTGCAGTAGTGTTGGAGGTTGTTCCACCACCACGCCTCCAAAATGCTACTATTGGTTGTGACACACCTCTCTCCTACACCCCCTCCTCTTCTTCTTCCTCCATGGCCTCTTCCAGTGCTCTGTCCTCAGAACCAGCGGTGCTCCGTAGGCGTTCCAGGGGCTACGCAAGTACGCAGGCAAAACGATGCCATGCCGTGCTTGCGCTGGTTTGTTTGGGGGACAGGAGCCACACTGGGGCAGATATTTTGTAAACTCTGCAGGGGCAGGCCGAGAGGTGGTTGACGCCACGCCAGCTTAAGCCAGGAATGGTGGTTTGCGACAATGGCACCAACCTCCTCTCCGCCCTCCGACAGGGACAACTGACCCATGTGCCTTGTGTAGCTCACGTCCTTAACCTGGTGGTGCAGCGGTTCTTGGGCAGGTACCCCGGCTTACAGGATGTCCTGAAGCAGGCCAGGAAAGTCTGTGTGCATTTCCGCCGATCATTTAATGCCTGTGCTCGGCTGGCTGAGCTCCAAAAGGAGTTGAACCTGCCCAAGAACCGCCTTATATGTGACATGCCCACCAGGTGGAACTCAACGTTGGCCATGCTGCAGCGGCTGCACATGCAGCAGAGGGCCATCAATGAGTACCTGTGCGACTACGGCACCAGGACAGGGTCAGGGGAGCTCGTTTTTTTCTCACCACACCAGTGGGGCATGATCAGGGATGCATGTCACCGTTTGAGGAGGCCACAAGGATCATGAGCAGTGACAATGCATGCATCAGTGACACTGTACCTCTTGTCCACCTGTTGGAGCATACGCTGCGTGGAATAATGGACAGGGCACTTGAGGCAGAACAGAGGCAGGAAGAGGAGGACTTCCTTGCCTCTCAAGGCCCCCTTTATCCAGACAGTGTTCCTGCTGTGCCACCCATCACACAGGAAGAGGAGAAGGAGGAGGAGGAGGAGGATGATTGTGTCAGCATGGAGGTGGAGGCTGGCACTCAGCATCAGCAGCAGCAGCAGTCTTGTAGTGATGATTTACAGTCCCAAGAAACACGTGGACTTGTACGTGGCTGGCAGGAGGTAGCTGCGGATCATGTTGTCCTTAGTGACCCAGAGGACTCCGGACCGAATGCCTCAGCTAACCTACGCTGCATGGCCTCCATGATCCTACAAAGCCTGCAGAAGGATCCTCGTATTCTTCGGATCAAGGAGAGAGACCATTACTGGATGGCCACTCTCCTTGATCCACAGTACAAGGGTAAGGTTGCCGACTTTATCTTGCCGTCACAGAGGGAGCAGAGGATGAGACATCTCCGGGAGGCCTTGGAGAAAGGTCTGTGCAATGCGTTCCCAGAGACTGGGAGGTTACAAACTCCTGGTCTTGGACAACGTGCTGCTGAGGCATCGGTCAGAAGGAGCGGTGGAGAAGGTGGCCGTCTGACCGATGCGTTCAGACAATTTTTTAGTCTGCAGCCCCAAGGTATGATCAGTTCCAGCAACTATCGCCAGCGTCTGATTTACATGGTGCAGGAATACCTAGGGGCACGGTCAGACTTGGACACCTTTCCCACCGAAATTGAGCTACTGGCCTGTCCTGCATCCAGCGTTCTTTCAGAACGCACCTTCAGTGCTGCTGGTGGCTTTGTTACCGATCACAGGGTGCGCCTGTCCACCGACTCAGTTGATCGACTGACCTTCATCAAGATGAATCAGTCTTGGATCACCCACAGCTACCAAGCACCTGAAGCTGATGTAACCGAATCATTTTTTTTTTAAATATCACATCCCTTCAAGACTGCCTATGCTGATGCTGAGTGACTGTCCTGTTATGTTGATTGTCTATTCTCTTCCTCCTCCACTGATATGTTGGAAGGCCATTTTTGGTTCTGGGTGATGCCACCAGCCCAATTTTTCTGCCCCTGTTTAACAGGGACGTTTAATTACAATTTTTGATGCAATGCTTTGCAGCAGGGCTCATTCCTGCACTACAACTAGAGTATATGGGAGAGGTTGCAGTGTTGTGGCACCAGCACCACAACCACCAAAGGCCCAATTTTTCTACCACTGTTCAACAATGGCATGTAATTACAATTCTTGATATTATCGTTCACAGCAGGATGCTCCAGCGCCCACCAAGAGTCACTTTGAGGGCTTACAATGTTGTGGCAAAACCAACACCTTGAGCATATAGGGCAGGCCCCTACTTTCAAACATCCAACTTACAAACGCCTCCTACTTGCAAACGGAAGGAGACAACAGGAAGAGAGATGAAAAAAGACGGACGGCAAAACAATTTATACAGGGGTGATAACCCTTCCCTATGTTTTCCAAAAAGCTTAAAAATAGATTTTTTGACTGCAGCTATATGGGTACGGGGTTCCCCTTAATATCCGTACAAGACCCAAAGGGGCTGGTAATGGGCAGGGGGGGCTACCCATGCCATTTTTCTCAATGATTTTTTATTTTTTTTAAATAATTTTTATTGAAATTTTTCATTCAGTACAAACATAATGAAACAAGTACAGGTAGTGATGAACTACAATTAAATGATATATATCAAAAAAATGCGCTTATAGATATAAATCCAGTTTTCTTCCACTGGTTTCAAATTCACATCTTTATACTGCTAACTCAATCTCTGGAATTGAAAGTCCGATTAGTACTCTTAAATGATTAGTACAACCATATAGTACAGTGACCTCTGTCTGGCTCCCTCCGCACCTCAACTGGGATCACGCTGTGTCGGAAGGGCCATCCAGAGTATCACTGGACAACGTCAGCCACAGCATCAGGTTCTTATCACAGTAAAGTCCAAAATGGATGGCTATATATAAAAGGATTAGCGTCTGTATATAGAATAAGTAGCTATACACAGCATAGTTCGAGGGCCTGTTCAAAGATTTATTCAAGGATCTGTTCAAGGATTCCCATTATTAATGGAGGTAGAAATTATTTCTTATACAACTCTATCCAACATTTCCATTGTGAGTCAAATTTTTTGCCACAAGATTTCCTAAGAGCCAACAATCTTTCATATAGAAAATTCAGGTTCACCTGGACTAGAACTTCTGATGGGTTTGGGGACAGTGTGCTTTTCCAGTGTCGGGCAATGATTAATTTAGCTGTAATCATTTTCTCAATGATTTTCATCCATATTGCCGGAACCAGATATTACATTAAAAACGCAAGCAGTTTGAAATTACTTTTTTCCAATAATTGTCTTTTTGTGCAGGGACTGTTCTAAACATGGGAAACACATGGCACTTCACAGGCATACTATAGACACCCCCCAGGCACGATATTTAAAGGAATGTTTAACTTTTTTTTTCACTTTAATCATCATTAAAATCAGTGCTCCCGCCAAAACGGCCATTTTTAAAAACATTTTAGGCATTGACCCATGTCCCCTGGGGCAGGAGCCAGGTCCTCAAACCCTTTTTAGGACAGTATCTTGCATATTAGCCATTAAAATTAGCACTTATTTATTTTCGTACGAATTTGCGGTCCGTTCGAAAGTTCTGGTACGAACCGAACTGGGGGGTTTTCGGCTCATCCCTACTAGGAACTCTCAGTCCCTTAGAAAGTAGCACAACGTGTTGTGAACTGCATGTTGGAGTACCTCCAACTCCTTTGTAAACACTGGTCCCAGGTCTACCACTGCAGGAAATGCTAGTCTACCTGGCTGCTTCTTCCCCAGTCTACCTGACTGACTCTATACCAGTCTACAAGACTGTCTGCTCTGGAAATCCCACAGCCACAGAGCAAGGTTGCAGAAGATGTGCGCACACTGCTGTCCTGCGGAGAGCCCTGCTATATGTAGTAGTCTCGCCCCTTGCAAGTCCATGCACCATGCACCCCCCCCCCCCCCCCAGACTAGCAGGTTTGCTTCAAGGGCCACTGACAGCCCCCTGCATCTCCATCTTTCATCCGACTCCCTGGCTGGTGTGACTCTTTCATAGTTAAGGGCTTACTTAGTCCCCTTCCAGGCCTACTGCCTAAGGATTGGCTAAGTTCCCCTAAATATTCAGGACAGCCCTCCTAGCCTCCACCCTCCAGCTGCCAGAATGTTCTTCCCAGAGCTGGCAGGAGGCACCAGAGACCTGCCTGCCTGAGTCATTGAACTCAGGTAAACCCTGAACCAGATTTCATGACTCAGACTTAGCCCTGAGGCAGAGTATGTTTTTACCTGCTATGACACTAGTAGCACACAGTTCCATGGATCTATGATATGTCAGCTCCTGTCAGTCTGTCATTGCTTTATACATGCTATCTGGCTACAGCTGTCCACATACACCCTTGATCCTATCTGCAAGAATCATCTGCATCCCACTTATCACAATGTGAATAAAGCCTTACTGACACAGCTTGTTCTGTGCTATGGCTCTGTGTAAAGGCGGCGATGTTGGTAGAGGCAGGGCTTTGCTTCCTCATCTCAGAGGCTGCACCAAAGAGATGAGTGAGCAATAAAATAGCTGTAACTGTAGCTAACAGCTGTTGGGGAACTTCCTCCTTTCTTGCTGCTGTATTATACTTGTGCAGTGTGGATTGGGTTAAACTGAATATTCATCAATGCAGAAGTACTGCAGCTATTTTAAAGGAGACCACTTTGCAAAGCTCCATGGAGCATCTCTAGCGCAGGGGGCAGTAATCTTGGCTGGGTCTCCAGGATGGTGAACGGCAGATGCCATGGCCAGATTAACATAGGGGCTATTGGAGCTGCAGTTTAAGATAGGCCCATTTGCCCAAAAAAAAAGAAAAATCACAAAAAAATAGTGAGTTTCAAGGGTCATAGAGACTCCTTGTGTGAGTAGGTAGCAGACGACCTACCCCAACACTTGTCAAAATTTGGAGCTCCTAGGACCTATGGCTCCAGAGAAATGGGGCTCCTCGTGTAGCCTGTCAGAAGCTACATACAGAGCAGCCAGGTTAAATACAAGCTGGCACACTTTCTGCAGCAGACTGAGAGGTTGAGCCCACAGTGCCTCTCCTCACGTCTTGTTAGAGGCACTGAGCTCAATGGACAGCTTGGAGTCTTGGACCAATGTTACAGTACCATTGGCCCCAGCTGTCCAATAAAAAACTGCAGTGGAGGCACGCCTCTCACTCCAGTGTCATAGAAAAGGGCATGTGTCTAAAAGACACATGCTCCCTTCCAGCCCAGCCCTCTTAATTAGAGGGAAAAAATATGGGTTTATGAGTATAAGGTTTACCCATAATCCTATGTTTTTCTCACACAGTTAAGAGGGAGAATGAGAATCTGTTGCTGTTGAAAAGTTACTCTTATGCCGCTTACACACGACCAAACTTTCCGGCAGAAAAGGTTAGACGGAATCATTCCGTTGGATATTACAATCATGTGTGGGCTTCATCTGGCTTTTTTCTTAAAAAATTCAGATGGACCTAGAAATAGAACATGTTTCAAATCTGTCCAACGGAATCAATTTCTATCAGGAAAACCGTTCGTCTGTATGCTGGTTCAACGGACCAAATACAAGGCAAGGGCAGCTATTGGTTACTGGCTATTGAAGTTCCTTTCTCTAGTCCTATCGTACAACAAGTCCATTCATTCGATAGTCCGCTGTAACTCAGTCAAATGTCAGTCGGAACTCCGTCAGGAAGACCGCCGGACCTTTTCCCACTGATCGGCTCTCACATGCCTAGCTGACTGTGCAATAGACATGTGCATTTGTTTTCATCCGAATGCATTGTCGTCCGAATTTCAGGTATTTTCGTTATCGTTTTGGCAAACGATAACAAAAACACAGAAACCGAAAAACAAAAGATCCGACATAAATAAATGCTTTATTTTCATTTTCGTTGTGGACATGATTTGAGCGTGAATCACAACGCGACTTACAACACGACTTTAAGTCGCCCCCAGGCCAGGCCACTTTAATAAAAAAACAAAAACAGCATAGGTTCCCCTTCAAGAGCATACCAACGCCCAAAGGGGAACCCCGCGCCAAAAAAAAAATGGCGTGGGGGTCACCCTCAAAATCCATACCAGGCCCTTCAGGTCTGGCATGGATTTTAAGGGGAACCCCGCACCAAAAAAAATGGCATGGGGGTCCCCCTCAAAATCCATACCAGACCCTTATCCGAGCACGCAATCTGGCAGGCCGCAAGAAAAGAGGGGGGGACGAGAGAGGTCCCCCCCTCCTGAACTGTACCAGGCCACATGCCCCCCAAAGCACCTTGTCCCCATGTTGATGAGGACAAGGGTCTCATCCCCACAACCCTGGCCGCGGGTTGTGGGGGTCTGCGGGTGGGGGGCCTATTGGAATCTGGAAACCCCCTTTAACAAGGGGACCACCAGATCCCGGCCTCCCCCCATGTGAAATGGTATCGGGGTACAAATGTGACCATTTCACCAAAAAAGTGACAAAAGTGTTAAAAATGACAAGAGACGGTCTTTGACAAGTCCTTTATTAAAGTCTTTAATATTCTTTCTTCTGGTATTCTTCCTTCTTCTTTTCTTCATCCTTCGGTTTCTTCCTCCATCTTCTTCTTCCTCCGATCCGCTTCTTCTCGCTCCGGTGTTCTCGTCCAGCATCTTCCTCCACGGTGTCTCTTCTTCGTTCTCGGGCTGCTCCACGCAATGGGAGGCTCCCTTTGTGTGACGCTTCTCTTCTTCTGACAGTTCTTATATAATGGAGGGAGGGGCCACCCCGTGACTCCGCCCCCCTCTGATGCATGGAACCGTGGATTTTGAGGGGGACCCCCACACCATTTTTTTTTGGCGCAGGGGGTTCCCCTTAATATAGAATTTCTGGGAACCCCACGCATTTTTTTTTCTTAATTTTTTTTCTTCTTAATGCTAACATGACCTGTGTGCAATGCAAATAACCTTAAAAAAAAAAACAAAGAAGACATACAACTTTAGAATCCTACTATAGCTTGTAGTCGAAATATTAGACCGGAAATGTATGATTGCTGCTCAGTCGAATCTTCTTTAACCACTTCCTGCCCGAGCTCTAGCCGAAAGACGGCTACAGCACGGACGTTACCTGCTGGGAGGATGTCCCTGGACATCCTCCTATTTACTTCCACAATGCGCACTCCTGAGAGCACGCATCAGGGAAGTTCTGTGCTGGCCGTGTCCCTTGGACACAGCCAATCACAGATCGCTGTAAACAGGCAATTACAGCGGCCGTTTACAACGCGATCAGCGTGTCCAATGAGAGATGATCTGATATAAACATATGAGATCATCTCTCAGCGCCGCTTTCCCTCCTCACACAGACAGCGTGTGAGGAGGGAGAAATGAACAGCTGCAGCAGCCGTAAGTTACAAAAAAAAAAGTAAAATAATCTGCCCCCACTGCCATCTGCCCCCAGTGCCACCTGTTAGTGCCATCTGTCCCCAGTGCCACCTGTCAGTGCCATTTGTTCCCAGTGCCATCTGTCATCAGTGCCACATATAAGTGCCATCTGTCATCAGTGCCACGTATAAGTGCCATCTGTCATCTGTACCACATATAAGTGCCATCTGTCATCAGTGTCACGTGTCATCAGTGCCCCCTATTAAAGGCATCTGTCATCAGTGCCACATCAGTGTCATGTGTCATCAGTACCACGTATCAGTGCCACGTGTCATTGTCCTGGTGCTCCAGGGCCTTCAAAAGTGTAATAGGTAGTCAATAATTTAGATGTGTAATTTATGCTCCTAGAACACGTGATGGTGCTCCCTGCATGTTGGGCTTCTCTAAGTGGCCAGGCTGTGAAAAAGTCCCACATATGTGGTATCGTAATACTCAAGAGGAGTAGCAGATTTTATTTTGGGGTGTCATTTGTGGTATAAACATGCCATGTGAGAGAAATAACCTATTATGCCTCATACACATGATCAAACAATGCGCCCGTGTGTAGGCTCCGGCGGAATTATTTTACCCAAAAGTCCGGCGGACTAAGAAAGTAGTTTTGCACTCCAATCTGTCCGCCGGACTTGCATTTCAGCGGACAGTACGGCCGTGTGTGTGCTAGTCCGCCGTACTTTTGAAATGAATGGACTTTTCCCGCCCGGAGAAAAGTCCGCTCATTTTGAGCGCGTCTCCAGGTAGCCGGGGCCAGCGAAGGAGGCGTCCCTGGCCCCGTCACCTGTTATGGACTTAAAGGGGAATCCCTACACCGAAAAATCAGCATGGGGGTCCCCCCTAGGTCCATATCAGACCCTTATCTGAGCACGCTACCCGGCCGGCCAGGTAAGGGGGTGCGGAGCTGTGCAATAAACTATTTTAACCCTTGTGTGTTGTGTTTTTTTTTACTTTTTTTCACAGGTGAATGGGTAGGGGTACATTGAACCCCATACTCATTCACATAAAGTGGGGGGCCAGGATCCAGGGGCCCCCTTATTAAAGGGGGCTCACGGATTCCGATAAGCCCCCCGCCCGCAGACCCCCACAACCAATGGCCAGGGTTGTCGGGAAGAGGCCCTTGTCCTCATCAACATGGGGGCAAGGTGCTTTGGGGGGCATGTGGCCTGGTACGGTTCAGGAGGGGGGGAGCTCTCTCGTCCCCCCCTCTTTTCCTTCGGCCTGCCAGATTGTGTGCTCGGATAAGGGTCTGGTATGGATTTTGAGGGGGACCCCCCACGCCATTTTTTTGGCGCGGGGTTCCCCTTAAAATCCATGCCAGATCTGAAGGGCCTGGTATGGATTTTGAGGGGGACTCCCACGCCATTTTTTTTTTGGCCAGATCTGAAGGGCCTGGTATGCTCTTGAAGGGGAACCCATGCGTTTTTTTTTTTTATTAAAGTGGCCTGGCCTGGGGGGCGACTTAAAGTTGTGTTGTAAGTCGCGCTGTGATTCACGCTCAAATCATGTCCAAGTTGCCTCCAAAAGTCGCGCTGGAAGTCGTGTTGCCCCTGTGGGAATGGACTGTTAATGATACAAGTTCAATAGACACTGATTGTTATTGTCAGAGTCACGTTGAATCTCCTATACACCCCCCCATGTTGAGGGCACGCGGCCTGGTACGGCTCGGGAGGGGGGGGGGGCGCTCGCTCGTCCCCACCCCCTTTCCTGGCCGGCGGGGTAGCGTGCTCGGATAAGGGTCTGATATGGACCTAGGGGGGGATTTTTCGGCGTAGGGATTCCCCTTTAAGTTCATACCAGGCGTCGCTGGCCCTGGCTACCTGGAGACATGCTCAAAATGAGCGGACATTCCTCCGCGTGTGTGGGCGAGTCCGTTCATTTCAAAAGTACGCCGGATAGTCCGGCGGACTTAGTACGCCGTATTAGTCCGCCGCAAAAGTACCGTGTGTGGGCAGGTAGCTAGTTCGGAAAGTCCGGCGGACAGTCCGGCGGAAAGTCTGCCAGACTAAGTCCGCCGGATAGTCTGCTACGAGTGTACGCGGCATTACAATGCCAATTTTGTGAAAAAAAATTTAAAAAAATAAAAAATCTTCATTTTGCAAAGAATTGTGGGAAAAAAATTACAACATCAAAAACCTCACCATGCCTCTTACTAAATACTTTGGAATGTCTACTTTCAAAAAAGGTAATTTGGGGGGTATTTGTACTTTCCTGGCTTGTTCATGTCACAAGAAATTAGATAGGCCACCAGTACATCAGATTTGATAAATTTTGTGTGATTTGCACCACAGCTTGTAGACTCTCTAACTTTCACAAAGACCAAATAATATCCACTAATTTGGGTTATTTTTACAAAAGATATGTAGCAGTATAAATTGTGGCCAAAATTTATGAAGAAAAATGTATAATTTGCATAACTGTATCACAGAAACAAAGAAAAATGCTTTTATTTTCAAAATTTTCGGTCTTTTTTCATTTATAGCGCAAAAAATAAAAAACCCAGTGGTCAAATACCACCAAAAGAAAGCTCTATTTGTGGGAAAAAAAGGACAAAAAAATCATTTGGGTACAGTGTTGCATGACTGAGTAATTGTCATTCAAATTGTGAGAACACCGAAAGCTGATAATTGGTCTGGGCAGGAGGGGTGTTTAAGTGCCCAGTAGGCAAGTGGTTAAACATTCGACAGACACCATAAGCCTTCAATGACAGATTCGACCTTAATTCATTTGGATTTTCGGACTAATGCAATTTTTTAACGAAAAACGAAATAAATAAAAATGAATTTCGGGAGTAACTGAATAAATTTATTTTTCAGACGAAAACGAAATTCCAAAACGAAATATTTCAGTGTGCACATGTCTACTGCTCAATGGGAAACTTCCCCTCTCCTAGATCAGTGCCGCTATAATTGCCCATCAGTACCACCTATCATTGCCAACCAATGTCACCTATCAGTGCCACCTGTCAGTGCCGATCAGTTCCCACCAGTGCCACCTGTTAGTGCCCATCAGTGCCACCTGTCAGTGCCAATCAGTGCCCACCAGTGCCACCTGTCAGTATCAATCACTGCCCACCAGTGCCACCTGTCGATGCCAATCATTGCTATCAGTGCCCACCTGTGCTGCCAATCAGTGACACCTATCAGTGCCCATCAGTGCTGCATATTAGTGTCAATCAGTGCTTTTAATCAGTGCCCATCCATGCACTTAGTTCCAGTGAACTTGTTCAACTCAACAGCTAGGCACATTGTCTATGGGGGCTGGCCTGTTGGGGCACAACTGAAATCCATCTGTTTATTGATGCCACGTGCCATTCTTTAGTATAATACGTAATCGATACACTACTATTTACAATAAACGACTGGAGGTAAATTTAAAAAGTGTCAGTAAAAGGCCTGCCTTTAAGCACTGTTATGTGTTCCCACACCAGAAAAAAAAGTGTGGCGCTAATTTACTAATCAATAACTTAACAATAATTGTGCATGAAAATATCAATAAACGTCAATATTACCACAATACCGGTAATATGTAATGTCACATATAATACACACCAAATTGAAAAAAAAAAAAAAAAAATTTAAAATTAAACTTAGCAGGGATGGTGAAAACTGAAAACTCCATCCTATAGATATTTGCCATACAGATTAACTACAAGTGCAATAATTACAGTGATGTGTGATTTCACATGTAATACACATCAAAATGATAATAAGACATCTCTTTTTTTTTACTTAGCAGTGATGGTGGAAACCCCTCTACAGATAATTGCAATACAAATTAACTTCGAGTGCAACAACTTTTTAGTTAATTTTTAGTTTTTAGTAATTTTTATTGTTTAGATTGTTTCACTTAATTTAATATGTTTTAGTTATGTGAATGTGAATTTTTGCTCTTGAAGTTAATTTTCCACCACCCTTGCTCATCCATGTCTTTATGGACCTTGCTTTGTGCATTGGTGCGCAGTCATGTTAGAACAGGAAGGAGCCATCCCCAAACTGTTCCCATAAAGTTGGGAGCATAAAATTATCCAAAATGTCTTGGTATGCTGATGTCTTAAGAGTTCTCTTCACTGGAGCTAAGGGGCCAAGCCCAACCCCTGAAAGACAACTCCACACTATAATCCCCTCTCCGCCAAATGATTTTGACCAGTATACAAAGCAAGGTCCATAAAGACATGGATGAGCAAGTTTGAGGTGGACGAACTTGATTGACCTTCACATTAAGGTGTAGACTGCGAGCCAGGTCTTCTCATCCAACATCAGTGCCTGGCCTCACAAATGCTCTTCTGGAAGAATGGTCAAACAATCCCATAGACACACTCCTAAACCTTGTGGATGGCCTTCCCAGAAGAGTTGAAGCTGTTATAGCTGCAAAGGGTGGGCCAACTCAATATTGAAACCTACGGACTAAGACTGGAAGACTGGGATGCCATTAAAGTTCATGTGTGTGTACAGGCAGGCGTCCCAATACTTCTGGTAATACAGTGTATATGTATACAGTATATATATATGTGCATGTGTGTTTGTGCACACCCTGATGCAATAGGCTGCGTACGCCTATGGTGGCCGCAATAGATTAAAGTCCTCCTTTTACTGTACACATAGTGTGAGGAATACTGCAGCATCCCACTGCATCCTACAGGTTCAAGATAAGGGTAATGATGACCATCAAGACAACAATTTCCTCACTTATCCATCTTGTAATCCTTGTACAGTAGCTTAAAAAAACAACCAAAGTCAATGTGGGAAACACTGCAACTACAGCCTAAATGACTACATAAGTATAACATCAGATCAGCAACTTCTTGACAGAGCACCTGCAAATGAAGACACAGAATCCACACTCCTGTCAAACTCACTTATACATGCTTCACTAGAAAGTTAATCCAGCATGCTGTTTCCATGTGAACATAGTTCAGAGAGGAAGGTGCCCATTATGTACAGTATGTGTGTGTGTATATATATATATATATATATATATATATATATATATATATATATATACTGTATATATTGACAAACAAAAGTACTTGAAGGACTTAGTTTCTTGCTGGGTATGTGCTGTCCTGGACAGCTTGTACACTTGTATATATATGTAGCACTACCCCCGAAGGGGTTGCTTAAGTATGTTCAGTATGTTACTCTGCCTCTCAACCCTAATGACAGCCTCAGTCCCCTCTGGCACACCTGGCAATAGTGTAAGTGCAATGAGCAATGAGAAAAACACACGTTATGATAAAACACAGAAATTGTCTTTACTGCAATATTTCTGTAGAGGGATTACAGACAGTAACAATATATAATCAAGTAATCAACTAGAGATCAATAACTGAGAATTAAGAGCAATGTAGCCAAGGGTTTGCTAATATAAGGCATTACAGTTGTTACAAATGAGTTTGGCTCCCTGTAGCTTCTTAATGCTGTTAGGACTTTCTTTTAATTCCTGAGAAGGAACACAGCAAAGCATTGTGGGAGACATAGTTTGGGGGAGAAAGTGCCTCTGTTAGCTGGATCAGCCCTGAACTACAATACAGACAATGCAAAGCACGCAGCACTGCAATGCTGGGAGCAGTAATAAAAGGATCAGCGCGGCCATCTTTCAGCCTCTCTGGACGCCAGTCAATACCTGCCAGCAGGAGGTCTGTGTCTGTGACCAGGCATGAGAGACTGTGGCCGGTACAATGCCGAGCCGGATTGCAAGCCTCTGAGGTATCTCAGAGTACAGCCCTGCCAGCTTAGCAAGCGGACCGGTTTGCAGCATCAGGACATCTGGAAGTTTCCTGCACTTCAGCCATCCTGAGTAGAGGTACAGCGCGGCCGTGCCATCATTAGTGATGGCCGAACGGTTCGCCCGGCGGTCGTTTCGCGGCGAATTTCCGACTTTCGCCGTCCGCGGGTTCGAACGCCTTTTTCCGTCGTTCGCCCCGGCGGACTTACGTGTTTAATGTATACAAGAACTTTAACCTTTCGTGACACGTTTATCATGTGTTACAGGACAACCAATTGAGACATGACAGCTCATGGACACTTGGACATTCCCCCTAACCTATAAATACACCCGATCCGGTGGCCATTTTACATTCTTTCTTCTGTCACTGTAGGGAAAGGATCCTGTGTGGAGTAGGGACAGAGAAAACGCTAGCTATTTGGTACACAAAAGTTCTTTTCAGGACTGGTATAGGTGTTAGGTCAGCAGCCTGAGTTTCTTTTGTCAGTTTAGATAAAGGGACAGAGCGCTGTATGCTGCTATTTTAGGGACAGCTCAGCCAGATTAGTCTTTCTTCATCATCATCATCATCATCATCATTAGCTGTTACTATCAGGTCCACAAAAGAGCTGTTCCAGCTAATCGTTCCAGCCTACTCTTTTTTGCCAATTTGTATAGGGACAGGCAGGAAGCAGTGTGTCAGGCAGTGAGGATAATTTTAAAGACTTGCTGTTACTATTAGTTCCACAAAGGTTCTTTTCAGGACTGGTATCAGTGGTACGGTAATAGGCTTGTACACGTATAATATTCTTTCTTCCAAATATAGAAAGAATATTATACTTGACTGCTGCCCTTCTGCTGCAGTCTGCTAATCATTCACAACTCACTTGTTCCACAAAGCTCTTTATCAGGACTGGTAACTTGGTCTGTCTAGGGTGCTACGGTACATAGGCTTGGGTGCGGTACAGTCTGCTGTTCTGTAAGGACCGCTATCGGTCCACAATAGATAGGGTTGCCGTGCACTACTGCTGACCGCTGCCCTATACTGCAGCAGTCCTTCAGCGGTATAGGGACTGACGCACAGTCTGCTAAACACTAATACACAACCTGCTTGGTCCACAAAAGTTCTTATAAGGACTGGTAACTTGGTATAGGGTGCTACGGTACATAGGCCTGAGTGCGTTACAGTCTGCTGTTCTGTAAGGACCGCTATCGGTCCACAATACATAGGGTTGCCGTGCACTACTGCTGACCGCTGCCCTATACTGCAGCAGTCCTTCATTGGTATAGGGACTGACGTACAGTCTGCTAATCACTAACACACAACCTGCTTGGTCCACAAAAGTTCTTATAAGGACTGGTAACTTGGTATAGGGTGCTACGGTACATAGGCCTGAGTGCAGTACAGTCTGCTGTTCTGTAAGGACCGCTATCGGTCCACAATACATAGGGTTGCCGTGCACTACTGCTGACCGCTGCCCTATACTGCAGCAGTCCTTCAGCGGTATAGGGACTGACGCACAGTCTGCTAAACACTAATACACAACCTGCTTGGTCCACAAAAGTTCTTATAAGGACTGGTAACTTGGTATAGGGTGCTACGGTACATAGGCCTGAGTGCAGTACAGTCTGCTGTTCTGTAAGGACCGCTATCGGTCCACAATACATAGGGTTGCCGTGCACTACTGCTGACCGCTGCCCTATACTGCAGCAGTCCTTCATTGGTATAGGGACTGACGTACAGTCTGCTAATCACTAACACACAACCTGCTTGGTCCACAAAAGTTCTTATAAGGACTGGTAACTTGGTATAGGGTGCTACGGTACATAGGCCTGAGTGCGTTACAGTCTGCTGTTCTGTAAGGACCGCTATCGGTCCACAATACATAGGGTTGCCGTGCACTACTGCTGACCGCTGCCCTATACTGCAGCAGTCCTTCATTGGTATAGGGACTGACGTACAGTCTGCTAATCACTAACACACAACCTGCTTGGTCCACAAAAGTTCTTATAAGGACTGGTAACTTGGTATAGGGTGCTACGGTACATAGGCCTGAGTGCGTTACAGTCTGCTGTTCTGTAAGGACCGCTATCGGTCCACAATACATAGGGTTGCCGTGCACTACTGCTGACCGCTGCCCTATACTGCAGCAGTCCTTCAGCGGTATAGGGACTGACGCACAGTCTGCTAAACACTAACACACAACCTGCTTGGTCCACAAAAGTTCTTATAAGGACTGGTAACTTGGTATAGGGTGCTACGGTACATAGGCCTGAGTGCAGTACAGTCTGCTGTTCTGTAAGGACCGCTATCGGTCCACAATACATAGGGTTGCCGTGCACTACTGCTGACCGCTGCCCTATACTGCAGCAGTCCTTCATTGGTATAGGGACTGACGTACAGTCTGCTAATCACTAACACACAACCTGCTTGGTCCACAAAAGTTTTTATAAGGACTGGTAACTTGGTATAGGGTGCTACGGTACATAGGCCTGAGTGCGTTACAGTCTGCTGTTCTGTAAGGACCGCTATCGGTCCACAATACATAGGGTTGCCGTGCACTACTGCTGACCGCTGCCCTATACTGCAGCAGTCCTTCAGCGGTATAGGGACTGACGCACAGTCTGCTAAACACTAACACACAACCTGCTTGGTCCACAAAAGTTCTTATAAGGACTGGTAACTTGGTATAGGGTGCTACGGTACATAGGCCTGAGTGCAGTACAGTCTGCTGTTCTGTAAGGACCGCTATCGGTCCACAATACATAGGGTTGACGTGCACTACTGCTGACCGCTGCCCTATACTGCAGCAGTCCTTCAGCGGTATAGGGACTAAGAGTTTTGTCACAGGGTGATTTAAAAAATGACAGGCAGAGGAAGAGGCAGGCCCTTCCGCAGGGGTGGTAGGGGTAGGGCAGGAGCAACAGCCTTGAGCCAAAGTGGGAAGTTGCAGAAGGTGCGTTCAATTACTTTAAAGGACGCACCAGACTTGGTTGAGTGGCTCACTCAGCCTTATTCTTCTGCACCCTCCTCATCCTCTCGATCTGCACCCTCTTCTTCACTCTCTGCTATGTGCACCCCCAAAGACACTACCACCAACAACACCACCACCACCACATACCTTCCGCTTGAGTGCAAATGGGGGCCTTCATGCTCCAGTGTTTTAATAGGGACCCCCGTATAAAAAGCATGAGGGTCAAGGACCAGTACTGGGTGGCAACGTACTTAGATCCCCGGTACAAACACAAAATGGCGGAAATGTTACCGCCGTCGCAGAGGGCTGTCAGAATGCAGCACTTCCAGGCCTTGCTTCGAGAAATGCTGCATTCTGCTTTTGCGTGCGCTGGCAGAGGAGCAATTCCCACTCCCAGAGAAGGATTTGCGGGTACCAATCCAACAGCGCCTGCAAGAAGAGGCCGGTTTGAAGATGTGTTGGTGACTTCGGATATGAGGTCATTCTTTCAGCCGACCCATCGACAGGTGTCATCCGGATCCAGCATCAGGGAACGCCTAGACCGTCAGGTGTCCGACTACATTGGGTTAACGGCCGATGTGGACGCTCTGAGGAGTGATGAACCCCTAGACTACTGGGTGGGCAGGCTTGACCTCTGGCCAGAGCTTGCCCAATTTGCAATCGAACTGTTGGCTTGCCCCTCATCCAGTGTCCTGTCCGAAAGGACGTTCAGCGCAGCAGGGGGGATTGTGACCGATAAGCGTACTCGCCTAGCTCACGACAGTGTTAACTACCTCACATTTCTAAAAATGAATGAGGCATGGATCTCGGAGGAATTCAACACATGTGATCAGTAGACCATGTATATGTCTATAAACAATTTTTGGAATCAAGCACACAGACCTTCTTAATTCATTTGGCTCACTTCCCTGACCCAAAAAAGCACACCGTACTATATGCCCCTACCCTCCTCTTTGAAGAGGTTGAGCGGTGTCATATTTCTACTGGGGCTGCTTATTATGAGGGGTTCCCACCATCCCTGTGCTGTGCTGACTTCCTCCTGGGTGTTCTTATTATGAGGGGCTCCCACCATCCCTGTGCTGTGCTGACTTCCTCCTGGGGGTTCTTATTATGAGGGGCTCCCACCATCCCTGTGCTGTGCTGACTTCCTCCTGGGGGTTCTTATTATGAGGGGATCACACCATCCCTGTGCTGTGCTGACTTCCTCCTGGGGCTGCTTACGGTGCTGCTGTCAGCGCTGTATGTCACGGAGCTGCTGTCAGCGCTGTATGTCACGGAGCTGCTGTCAGCGCTGTATGTCACGGAGCTGCTGTCAGCGCTGTATGTCACGGAGCTGCTGTCAGCGCTGTATGTCACGGAGCTGCTGTCAGCGCTGTATGTCACGGAGCTGCTGTCAGCGCTGTATGTCACGGAGCTGCTGTCAGCGCTGTATGTCACGGAGCTGCTGTCAGCGCTGTATGTCACGGTGCTGCTGTCAGCGCTGTATGTCACGGAGCTGCTGTCAGCGCTGTATGTCACGGAGCTGCTGTCAGCGCTGTATGTCACGGAGCTGCTGTCAGCGCTGTATGTCACGGAGCTGCTGTCAGCGCTGTATGTCACGGAGCTGCTGTCAGCGCTGTATGTCACGGTGCTGCTGTCAGCGCTGTATGTCACGGAGCTGCTGTCAGCGCTGTATGTCACGGAGCTGCTGTCAGCGCTGTATGTCACGGAGCTGCTGTCAGCGCTGTATGTCACGGAGCTGCTGTCAGCGCTGTATGTCACGGAGCTGCTGTCAGCGCTGTATGTCACGGTGCTGCTGTCAGCGCTGTATGTCACGGAGCTGCTGTCAGCGCTGTATGTCACGGAGCTGCTGTCAGCGCTGTATGTCACGGAGCTGCTGTCAGCGCTGTATGTCACGGAGCTGCTGTCAGCGCTGTATGTCACGGAGCTGCTGTCAGCGCTGTATGTCACGGTGCTGATGTCAGTGCTCTGTATTACGGTGCTGCTGTCAGTGCTCTGTATCTCCTGCACCCTCTTGTTTGCCTACCCTGGTCCCTGACCTTCCCTCTCCTCCATTGCCTTCATTAGCTCCATAGTCCTGAATTGTCAGAACAATTTCCCAAATAAAAAAAAAATGCTTGTAGTTATCGATCCCAAATTCACCTCATACATGTATTATGCTATTGTCCAGGTGGTGGGACTACGTGCTACCCCCTAATAATTACCCCGTGGCCGCAAATTCGACCTAAAGGTTTGCGAAATTCGCCTCCCATTGAAGTCAATGGAGCCCGCGGCGAACGGTCGTTTTCGCGAACGTTTGTGTCCGTTCGCGTTTCGCGTTCGCGAAACGTCCCGTCGGAAGTTCGTCCATCACTAGCCATCATTTCATCAGACTGAGTCATCAGAGAGGGGAGTCCAGACAGAGCCTCACAGCCTCTGAGCCTATTGTGGTGAGAGGGCACCTGCCCATTCTAGTACAATGTTTGCTGAGTGAGTTCTTTTACAGCCTGCTGGTGAGACTTGTAGTTCCACGGATGTGACTCTACTTCTTCACAGGCATCATATAGCTGAACTCTGGGGTTTGTTGTTCCCTGTGCTGTTAGGTCAATACTGTATTACACTCACACATAAGGAGGAAGTTACAAGTGCCATAATTCTTCAGTTAAGCAGTTATCAACATACCATTTATTCTACAGTTTGCTTTTTCTATCTTTTGCCTTTTGGATTGCAAATACAGGCTAGCTGAGGATATCTGGAGTCAAGGAACTTTTTATCTTCTGCAAAGCACTACTGTCCTAGTCTCACGAGCTTGAACTTTGAATTGCAACCTAGGGGGAGCCATTCAGTACATTTTAGATATTGCATTGTATTATTGAGTGTAAGTGACATTATATTGCAAATTGGTGTATGTATTGAGGCCTCAGTGGGAAGGTGTTTAATATAGGTATTGGAGGACATGTGCACTCAACCTCTTTAATTGACCATGGCGAGGCCTGTTCTGAGTGGAACCTGTCCTGTTAAACCACTGTATGGCCATCTATCTACTATCTTGGCCACCGTGCTGCAGCTGAGTTTCAGGGTCTTGGCAATCTTCTTATAGCCAAGGCCATCTTTATGTAGAGCAGCAATTCTTTTTTTTAGATCCTCAGTGAGTTCTTTGCCATGTTGAACTTACAGTGACCAGTATGAGAGAGTGAGAGTGATAACACCAAATTTAACACACCTGCTCCCCATGCACACGTGAGATCTTGTAACACTAACGAGTCACATGCCACTGGGGAGGGAAAATGGCTAATTGGACCCAATTTGGACATTTTTACTTAAGGGTGTACTCATTTTTGTTGCTAATGGTTTAGACATTAATAGCTGCGTGTTGAGTAATTTTGAGGGGACAGCAAATTTACAATATTATACAAGCTGTTCACTCACTACTTTACATTGTAGCAAAGTGTCATTTCTCCAGTGTTGTCACATGAATGCATATAATAAAATATTTACAAAAATGTGAGGGGTGTACTCACTTTTGTGAGATACTGTGTGCATAATATATATATATATATATATATATATTATATATATATATATATATATATATATTATATATATAATTGCATAGTGTGCATCTAGAGTAGGGACAGCTCACATAGTTTTAGTGTAGTGTGACCGTGTCAGTAACCTTTACATTAGTGTATAGCTAATGTAGGGACAGTTCAGATAGTGTCAGTGTAGTGATGGTTGAACACCATTTATTTGATTGCGCTATTCGCAGTTTAACTCCATTTACTTCTGTGTATGTTGCTGCCAGTTTAACGCCATATAGTTCTGTGTGCGTTACTGCCAGTTTAACGCCATATAGTTTTGTGTGTGTTACTGATGGTTTAATGCCATATAGTTCTGTGCATTACTGACAGTTTAACGCCATTTACTTCTGTGTGCATTACTGCCAGTTTAATGCCATATAGTTCTCTGTGCATTACTGCCAGTTTAACGCCATATAGTTCTGTGTTTGTTACTGACAGTTTAACGCCATATAGTTCTGTGTGCGTTACTGCAAGTTTAATGCCATGTACTTGTGTATGCGTTACTGCCAGTTTAACTCCATATAGTTTTGTGCTTTACTGCAAGTTTAACGCCATTTACTTCTGTGTGCATTACTGCCAGTTTAACGCTATATAGTTTTGTGCATTACCGCCACTTTAAAACCATATAGTTCTGTGTGCGTCACTGCCAGTTTAACGCCATATAGTTTTGTGCGTTACTGCAAGTTTAACGCCATTTACTTCTGTGTGCGTTACTGCTAGTTTAACGCCATATAGTTCTGTGTGCATTACTGCAAGTTTAACGCCATTTACTTCTGTGTGTGTTACTGCAAGTTTAATGCCATATAGTTCTGTGCATCACTGTATGTTTTGTGCATTATATTGCAGTATATTATAGTGTATACGTGGAGTTTGTCTGTGTAGTGTGAGTACTCAAATTAAAGTGCACCAAACACCTTGATTAAAGTGCATCTACATACAGATTTCTACTTCTTCTTTAGATTTGCTTATAAGCACCACCCCCTCCCTCCCAATAATGTCTGGGAGCTCAATAAAGAGAGGCAGATGTTCCCTTGCTACTGTAAGGGGGCCAGCAACAAATGTGTCCACAGGCAAAGGTGGACGTGGTGGTCAGTCCTCAGGCAGGGCACCACTTCCTCTGTTTAGTGAGTTTGCCTGTGAGCTTACGAAACGCGTCCTTCACGACATCCCCTGGAGCTGACTGAACGCTGTGTCCCAAGCCTCGTTCTGAGGCCGTTCATCCACAAGCCGGCATTTCCAACGTTCGGAAGCACAACAACTGATAAACAGCTTGATCAGATGGCTAGATTCCATTTCGGGGAAAACGTCCATGAAACTTGTATACAATGCCTGCTATTCTCCTTTTACATGTGAGTGCACATTGTTGTTGCCTAATAAATTTGTTATTTTAACTACTGCACCCAGAGGGGCCTCTCTATTTGTTTAATTTAGATGTTGGTTCTCAGGTTGTGGATAACAGGAACAGGGGAGAGAGGGGAGAACACTGGTAGACAAATTGGCATTCATGTTTCCCAGCCGCAGCATATTGCCAAGATGTCTCAGTGGTAATGATGATGATGAAGATGGAGGAGATGAAGATGATGAAAGGATGGAAAGGATGCTGGACAAAGATTGGTGCTGCAGCTTGTTGTGCACCCACGTCTCTATACAGCTGGTGGTGATGATGCCAGACTTATGAGCTCTACCCCCTCCTCCTCCACCTCCATGCTCTCCTCTGCAGAATTGTCCTATGAACATGGTGATGGGGTCACTGATTGGACTTGGGTACCAGATAGAGCAGAGGAAGAAACTGAAGGCGGCACAACCCCATTCCCTCACATTCTGCAGCTGTTATCTCCCGGCCCACTCCCCAAAACTCAGCTGTCTGTGTCTTTTTCAGCACATCTGCAACAAATCGCACTGTTGCTATCTGCAAACTGTGTCTCAGGTACATCAAATGTGGCAAAATCATCCGCCATTTGGGTACCACATGCTTAACAAGGCATTTAACGTCCAACCACTCAGCCCATTGTCAAGAGCACCTAAAAGCCACACAAAAGGGGCACAAATCTGTCCCTCATCCTCCTCCTTACCCACTTTAGTCTTAACCTGCTATACTGAGTCATTACCTCTCAGCAGCCTCCACTGACAGGGATGATGGTATAGCACAGGGTGTCCCAGGTCCTAGCAGCAGATCTGCCAGCAGCACACCGCCAGCTGTAGACTGTAGCCGGTAAATTTCTCTGCCCCGTCTACTGCAGCGGAAATAAAATACAGTCCCTGCCACCCACATGCCCAGCGTCTAAATGCAAGCTTGTCAAAGCTGTTGGCTCTCCAACTTCTGCCTTTCAACCTGGAGGATTCTATCCCTTCTGTGAATTCGCACAATGTGCTGTACCACAATGGAAGGTTCCCAGTCGCTACTACTTTTCACATAAGACCGTTATATCTCTCTACAATCACGTGGAAGGGAATTTTCTGGTATCATTGGGCAAGGCAGTCAGCCGTAAACTATGCACCTTACTGCTGACACTTGGTCCAGCAAGCATGGGCAGGGACGATATATTTTGTTCAAAGCACACTGGGTAACGCTGCTTGCTGTTGGAAAGGATGCTGGACAAAGCTTGGTGCTGCAGCTTGTTGTGCACCCACGTCTCTATACAGCTGGTGGTGATGATGCCAGACCTATGAGCTCTACCCCCTCCTCCTCCACCTCCATGCTCTCCTCTGCAGAATTGTCCTATGAACATGAGGTACCCCCTAAGCGTTCAAAGGGCTATTCCTTGAGTCAGGCTAAAAGGTGGCATGCAGTGCTTCAGCTTGTGTGCTTAGGGGACAGGAACTACACTGGAGCAGAGATTATTGCAGCTCTGCAGGGACAGGCCCAGAGGTGTTTCACACCAGGCCAGCTGGAGCCAGGAATGGTGGTGTGCGATAATGGCTCAAACCTCCTGTCCGCCCTTAGACGGGAAACATTGACACATGTGAAATGCCTGGCACATGTCCTGAATTTTGGTGGTGCAGCATTTCCTAAATAATTACCCAGGGTTGCAAGATGTGCTACAGCTGGCCAGAAGAGCCTGTAGCCATTTCAGGTGGTCATACACAGCCGGTGCTTGGTTGGCTGAAATTCAGCGGGAATTCCACCTGCCCATAAACTGCCTGATTTGTGACATGCCCACCAGGTGGAACTTGACTTTGGCAATGCTGCAGTGGCTATACATGCTGCAGAGTGCCGTCAACAAGTACCTGTGTGATTACGGCACGACAGGCTCTCCCTTTTTTCCCCATGCGAATAGCTGATCAATGAGGATGCATGCACTGTATTGTCACCATTTAATGAGGCCACAAGGATGATGAGCCATGACAGTGTATGCATCAGTGACACAATCCCTGTTGTGTTCCTTCTGGAGTAGACTCTGCGTGGCATTATGGACAGGACACTGGAGGCAGAGCAGCAGGAGGAAGAGGAGTACTTTCTTTCCTCTCAAGGCCCACTTTATCAAGACACCATCATTCCTATGTCACAGAATACACAGGAGGAGAGAGGGGAGGAGGATGAGGAGGAGGACTCGGGCACTTTCATAGGCTTTGAAGAAGAGGAAGACATTCATCAATCTGTAAGTGATGGCTTTCCAACCCCCGGACACTTGGGAGTAGTACGTTGCTGGGAGGAGGAAGTTCCAGATGCTTTCATCCTGAGTGACCCCGGGGTTTCTGCTTCTCAAGCCTCTGTAAATTTGAGGGGTATGGGTAACCTCATGCTTCGAAGCCTGCGAAAGGACCCAAGAATATGTGGCATAAAGTAGAAGGATGATTACTGGTTGGCAACCCTCCTTGACCACCATTTATAAGGGGAGGGTCTCAGAACTCATCCCATCTCCACAGAGAGTACATAAGATAAAATCTTTTGAAAACACGTAAAAGAGGATTTTATTGAATGTTTTTCCTGACTCCAGTAGGTTACAGTGTTGTGGAAAACGTTGTTTTGAGTCTTCTGTTGGTCAAGAGAGGCGCGTTGGAGATGGCGTCCGCCTAAGTGAGGCATTGCACAATTTTTTTAGTCCTCAGGGCTGTCAGCTTCAACGTTCTGTCAGCAGCATCTGCATCACCTGGTGGATGATTACCTCGGGGCCAAAACAGAGATAGAGAGCTTTCCAGCTGACGATCCACTGACTTACTAGGTCATGAGAATAGACCACTGGCCATAACTTGCCCAGTATGCTATTGAGTTGTTTGGGCTGCCCTGCATCCAGCGTGCTTTCAGAACAGGCATTCAGTGCTGCAGGAGGTTTCATTACTGATCATAGAACGCTTCTGTCCACAGACTCCATGGACCGTTTGACTTTTATAAAAATGAATCAGTCCTGGAATACCAGCTATGAAGCCCCTGATGCCTATGTCATTGATTAAGTCTTTTTGGGATGTAGAATCTCTGCAGGACTTTAAGGCTGTCTAGCTTTGAGGGTGTTCAATCATTTAATTTGGAAGAATGTTTTTGGTACAGGTTTCATGGGCACAATTAACCCAAAAGCCAATTTTTCAGCACCTGTTTGCAAGTTTTTTTGCCTTCATCAAGAGCACCTCTATAGGGTTACGGTGGGAAGGCACCACTGACACCCAAAGAGTAATTTTTCTGCACAGGGGTCCATTTGGCTCATCCCTAGGGATTATAGTGGTGCTTTACAGATAATAATAGAAACCGTACAAGTATATATGAAAAATAATAATTGTATTAGAAACAACTAAAACCAGTAACAAAACATGGTAAGTCGTTGATGAACATCTCCATTATGGTGGTTAAATATAGAGGGTTCCATTTGAACAGAGATTGAATAGTCTGTTATCCCGACATGTTTCGCCTTATGGTTTCATCAGTGGATATACATATCAACCAAGGGTTAACAGAAAACTGTACAGAAACAAAAATACTACATAATACACCAGAAAATAAACATATCGCCTTACACAGAGAAAACGAGATCGATTGCCAAAGTTCATCAAAAGCAGGAGCTTACCACCTCAGAGTCCCCAAAGAAGAGGTTGCCGACTAAATAAGGACCACAACAGGTAGGAAGCACTGTATATAGAAGAATTGATTCTGATTTGAAGGCAAAGGGTGGTCACACCAAATGTTGATTTGATCTGGATTTCTCTTCTGTTCATTGACTTTTTTTTTACATTTTTTTTATTGATAAAAAATAAACTATTAACACTTCTATTTCTGAAAGCATTCTTAATTTACAGCATTCTCACATCTGCCTAAAACTTTTGCACAGCACTGTATATATTATATATACTGTAATTATGTGTGTGTATATATATATATATATATATATATATATATATGTAGGAAGGCCAGTATGGTGGCCTGAATTTATGGGAGGAGCCCGGAGGGTATTTAACCAGCCCGCTCGCCTGTGGTCTTTGTCGGTTTCCGGTGCGCGGCACGACGTTACTAGGGCGACTCTTCGAAACTCGTTAGCGTCCGTGAGTTACCGCTTCGTAGTTGTTCGAGGTCCTCGTTCCCATTCGTAATTCACGTACTAACGCGTCGATTCGGCTGTCGCAGGTAGGGTTTTTCGGTTGACTTGTCATTTCATACATTATAAATGTCTCGTCACTAAACCTCGATATCAAACTTACGAGTTATTCGTAAAACCCTACACACAGCCGCGACGTCTGTCTACTACTCGTAACGTTATCATACTAAACATTTCTTTTGTGTTTGTGTACCTCACACTGACGCAAAGACACAGCTTCGTTTAGGCGTGTCTCACTGTTTTTTGCTCCACAGACTAATCGATATTTCTCGTGGATTTGATGGACACCGGTCAGTGCCATGTCAAGGCCGAACCATGTCAACCATTTCAAACCATTTCAGATCATTTCAAATCATTTCACACTCACCTACCGCGCTCCGATTTGAATCCAGTCGCATCCACGATGCACCGTTTCGTCCCGGTGTGCCCCAGTTGCTTTTTGGCCTCATTTAAGTACATGCTCCAGAGTCCCATTTGTCGAGTCACCGACTCATGCCTCTGTCATGGTAAATCATTTCACTGTCACGTATCACGTTCCGATACGAATCCAGTCGCATCTACGATGCACCAATTCGTCCTGGCGTGCCCCAGGTATTTTTCGGCCTCATTTCAGTACATGCTCCAGAGTCCCGTTCGTTGTCAGTCGCAGGTTGCAGCGCACCGATTCATGCCTCTGTCATGGGAAATCATTTCACTGTCACGTATCACGTTCCGATACGAATCCAGTCGCATCTACGATGCACCAATTCGTCCCGACGTACCCCAGGTATTTTTCGGCCTCATTTCAGTACATGCTCCAGAGTCCCGTTCGTTGTCAGTCGCAATCGCGGCACGACCGATTCGGGTCTCTATCATGGCAAACTTTTGTCACTCATTTCACTGTCACTTACCGCGCTCCGATTCGAATCTAGTCGCATCCGTGATGCACCGATTCGTTTCGATGTGCCCCAGTTGGTTACGGCCTCATTTCAGTACATGCTCCAGAGTCAGGATTCATTATCAGTTGCAGGTTTCGGTTCTCTGATTCATGACTCTGTCATGGGAAATCATTTTCACTGTCACGTATCACGCTCCGATACGAATCCAGTCGCATCGTGCACTAATTCGTCTCGGCGCGCCCCAGGTATTTCAGCCACGTTTCAGTACATGCTTCAGAGTCAGAGTCACGGCACGACCGGCTTATGCCTCTGTCATAACAGGTTTTTTCATTAAGTTGACCGTCATATACCGTGCCCCGATTCGAGTCGGTCGCATCTTACATGCACCGATTCGTTCCGGCGTGCTCCAGTTGTTTTCATTCGTACGACCGATTCATATCGGATTCATTCCATACACATCCAAGAAACAACTTCTTGCAAATCGCTGCTAGCACGCACCTAAGCATACACTCCCTGCAATCATTGCAAACACATCCCCAGGCACAGACTTCTGGCAATCGTTGCAAGCACCCATTCAAGCATGGACGTCTTGCAGTCGTTACAAGTACGCATTCAAGCATAGACTTCTTGCAATCCTTGCAAAACACGCATCCAAGCATAGACTTCTTGCAATCGTTGCAAGCATGCATTGAAGCATGGACGTCTTGCTGTTGTTGCAAGTACGCATTCAAGGGTAGACTTCTTGCAACAGTTGCAAGCACTCATTGAAGCATGGACGCCTTGCAGTCGTTGCAAGTACGCATACAAGCGTAGACTTCTTGCAATCATTGCAAACATGCATCCAAGCGTAGACTTCTTGCAATCGTTGCAAGCACGCATCCAAGCATAGACTTCTTGCAAATCGTTGCAAGCACGCATTTGAGCATAGACTTCTTGCAATCGTTGCAAGCACGCAGTCAAGCATGGACGTCTTGCAGTCGGTGCAAGTACGCATACAAGCGTAGACTTCTTGCAATCGTTGCAAACACGCATCCAAGCGTAGACTTCTTGCAATTGTTGTGAACACGCATCCAAGCGTAGTCTTCTTGCAGTCATTGCAAGCACGCATCCAAGCGTAGACTTCTTGCAAGCATTGCAAGCACGCATCCAAACATAGACTTCTTGCAATCGTTGCAAGCACGCATTCAAGTGTAGACTTCTTGCAATCGTTGCAAGCACGCATTCAAGCATGGACGTCTTACAGTCGTTGCAAGTACGCATACAAGCGTAGACTTCTTGCAATCTTTGCACACACGCATCCAAGCGTAGACTTCTTGCAATCATTGCAAGCACGAATCCAAGCATAGACTTCTTGCAAATCGTTGCAAGTACGCATTAAGCATAGACTTCTTGCAATCGTTGCAAACACGCATCCAAGCGTAGACTTCTTGCAATCGTTGCAAGCACGCAGCCAAA
Source organism: Lithobates pipiens (assembly GCF_037356315.1). Classification (NCBI taxonomy): domain Eukaryota; kingdom Metazoa; phylum Chordata; class Amphibia; order Anura; family Ranidae; genus Lithobates; species Lithobates pipiens. The sequence goes on along the minus strand of NW_027507903.1, from coordinate 412,560,751 downwards.
CATAGACTTCTCGCAATCGTTGCAAGCACACATTCAGGCATAGACCTCTTGCAATCATTGCAAGCACGCATTCGAGCATAAGACCTCTTGCAATCATTGCAAGCAGATGTCCAGGCACAAACTTATTGCAATCATTGCTAGCAGGCAGTTCTGGCTGGCTCAATAGATTGCTTTAGGAAAAGCCTGGATACTTTCCTAAATGTACATTATATAACGGGGTACTTATATTTATAGGTAAAGTTGATCCAGGGAAAATCCGATTGCCTCTCGAGGGATCAGGAAGGAATTTTTTCCCCTGCTGTAGCAAATTGGGCTATGCTCTGCTGTTTTTTTTTGCCTTCCTCTGGATCAGCTGTGGGTGTAGAATTGGGTGTGTCGGGTTGTGCGATACTTTATTTGTTCGATTTATGGTTAGGACTGGATGGACTTCTGTCTTTTCCGACCTGGCTACCCATGTATCCTACCATAACTCCTTGCAATCGTTGCAGGCACGCATCCTGGCATAACTCCTTGCAATCGTTGCAGGCACGCATCCTGGCATAACTTCTTGCGATCGTTGCAGGCACACATCCTAGCATAACATCTTGCAATCATGGCAAGCACGCATCCTGGTGTAACTCCTTGCAATCGTTGCAGGCACACATCCTAGCATAACATCTTGCGATCGTTGCAAGCACGCATCTTGGCATAACATCTTGCAATCGTTGCAAGCACGCATCCAAACACACGTTCAAGCACAACTCCTGCAGTCTTTGCAAAGCACATGCGGTAACACGAATTTCTCAGAGTCACCACGAACACATCTCCAGTGACAAACTCCCGTGCAATTGTCGCAAGCACACGTTTAAACACAACTTTTGCAATCATGCCAAGGCTCGCGACTTAGCATAACCTCTTGCAATCATTCTTGTGCTTGCACATTCTCAGTGGCACACAAACTGGCTACACGTCGTTTTCAGCAGCACTTAATTGGCCACTTGTCCCCTGTGGCTTTTCTTACAAGCCACTCACCGTTTCCTATCTGTCTGTCTCTCCCTTAGGACAGTTGAGTTCAACTTCCGTCCTGCACCAGGATCGGGTTGACACACGCAACTGGCTTCTTCCTGTAACACGCTCAGGCTATACCTAGCCAGCGTTCAGCATTTCTTATCCTTACAGGGCCCGGAGAGCCATCTGTCTTTACGGCCCATACAGTAAGATCCCCACTACGAGGCATCCAGAGGCATCAGCCCATAGCCAACGGCAAACGCTCGCCCATCACAACTGCCATCTTTAGGGGCACATTTCCCAGTCTAGTCATCCAAGCGGCCATCTACCTGGCCCTTTATGGTTTGCACGGCCTAGCCAGTTTATCGTTAGTAGCACTGGCAGCCGGGTTCGACACAGACACCACGTGACGAATGATCAAATCTGCAATACGGGCCATTCCCCAGGGTCAATCTTTATGTCGTGCCTCCTGGTCTTCCTCTCACGGATGCAGGACCCCTCTCAGATCCTTGGTTTAGATACCGTGGCATTAGCAGACCTATCAATGTCGGAAGGTTCCTTTCTGCATGGATTGGTATAGCGATCTTTTTACCATCTACGATGCCCCTGTCACCCCTGGTAGTGACAGATGCCGCAGCCTCCACAGGCTTTGCTGCAATTTTTGGCCACCACTGGCTTACAGGACCATGGCATCAGGGATACTCCTAAACCCCGGGTTTACCTGGACTTCCTCCCTCTTCAAGCTATACCCAGTCATGACAGCCTCTCGACTCTGGGGTCATGTCAGGACAGGACAGGTCGTGGCTTTCACCACCGACAACTGGGCCGAGGTTCATCTTGTTGATAAAGCCAGGTCTGGACCGCTTTCGGCTGTGTCCTTCCTGCGCAGACTGCTGCAGTTATCTTGGCGGCACCAGTTTAAGGTCCATTGTATGTTCATTCCAGGCCTTCAGCAATCCCGCAGGCCAAGTTCTGCATAGTTGTCACTTGGCTCGCTACCAACACCATTTCATCCTCCACCTTGCAGTGTCTAAAAACCCAGCAATCTGGCTGCAGGATAGACGTCCATTTCTATAGAACAAGCAGTGCTTGGTGTCGAGTAACCATACTCGACTAACTACTGTCACTCCTACCGGAACGCGTAATTTATAGTCCCCTATTGCCTTTTCGTGCTAACACTTGTGTACCTGCCAGTTTCCCAAACACATGGGGTTCTTCTACGCAGCCTACACCTCGACCCCGGTCCATACCGTGGTCACTCTTTAGTATTTGAGCAACCTTGGCAGCATGTTGGCATGGGTCCCAAGTCACGTCATTGAGAGACTAAGCAGTTGGAACTCTGCCTACCTTCACCGTTACATTCCCAATCCTCGGGTGGAAATGGCACAAGCATTCACCAAATTTGCTCAACTAATTAAGCTAAAACTAATAAAACTACACCCCTACCTGAATGTTTTTGCCCCCTTATTTTGGTATACCGACCATCAGACCAGGGCACACTTCAGGTCCATTTCATGTTGTTAATCTTATGGTAAGTCTATTTGTTCATATCCGTATCGGCCATAGGGCTTCGACCATAAATATATATATACATATACACAGTATATATCCACTATATCCACATTGTGCAGCGTCCAGCTCTTTCTCCTCACTCAGAGATCAGCTGTGAGAGGAGCGAGGGCTGTTACCGGTTACAGTGAGTACCCACAGCCTGCGCACACATCTTATAACACAGAACACAATGCCAGCCAGTTCATAGAGTCTCTGATCACTGTCCAGCAGTATACTGGTCAGACTGTGCAGCCAACCACCTGTCACCTGTCCCAGTGTCACCAGTGTTGCCAGAAACAGTGTTACTGATTGCAGTGACAGCTATATTGCTCTATCCCAGCATCCTGATCACCACCATACCAGTGTGTCCTGATCACTGCCACATCAGCGTCCTGATTGCTGCCTTACCAGCATCCTGATCTTCGCCATACCAGTGTGACCTGATCACCACACTAGTGTGTCCTGATCAAAGCTGAACAGGGGGAGTCAGCCCATTTAGGAATGAATAGATTTTGTCCCTTAAATAGGATAAACGGGGTGTGTATGTATTTTCCTTCCTCCACAATGACACTTCAGTGGAAATTCTAGTAAGGCACAGTCCGGGCCAAAAACATGATTGTATACATAACTACAATCAGTTCATGAAGAGTGTGGACTATAATGACCAAATGTTACAGCCCTATAAGGCCACCAGTAGATCAATCCATTGGTACAAAAAGTATCCATATACCTTTTCCAGTTGGCCCTGTACAATGCGTACATCATCTATCACAAGTCCACAGAAAGAACTGTCCCCTGCCTACACTATCAAGAAAAGATTGTGATATCCCTTATCTATCAGGAAGGCCCTTCACTTGCACACATTGCTTCTGATTCAGTGCACAGGCTGCTCAAAAGACACTTCCCCAGTGTCAATTATCCTACCTAAACAGGCCACAAACCCCCCCAAAAAATGTTGTGTATGCTCCAGTATTCTTCCGTATCTACCATACTTCACTACGACATTAGTGAGGGTATAGTAAAGATATTGAGACCGTAGGCCACACCCACCCCCCAAAATACCCTACACTACCAAAACCCATTATAATAAAAGAAACATACCAGAAAATTGGCAAAGAATTGCCGTGGCACTTTTATTTGTTTAAATAACATTTCAAATTAACAAAGCTCAAACTTTATTATTACAAATAATTATAACATACATCAATACCTTTGCCCAGTTATTGGAACCCGAGAAACATAAATTATGATTCTTTTTCTCATTTTCTCCATCGTCCTCTTTTGTGAGGTGGAGAACTAACAGAGGACAAGGTACAATTTCAGAAAACACAATGACCGTGTCTGGGGAATTCAATTTAAAACGGTATGTTAAAGCCTACTTCATTCTAAATAATAAATATAACATCCTAACATTGCCCAAGTCATTGCCACTTAGGTGAATAATTAAATAGAAGGTGGAGGTCATACTTGATACAACTTAGACAGATGGAAATACAGTTGGAACCATTGAAGGCCTCTGATTCCTTTCCCGTATAACGTAAATGATTCCAGAAATAATGACAAATTCACTGAATATCTGTGCTGAGCCGCTCTTTTATGGACCCAGTAAATGTATGAATGGCCCAGAATCCATACACAATGTCTTCAACCTGAGAAAATTAAAGAAAAAGGTTTGACATACATGTTAAAGCATTCAGATTTCCGCCTCCCCATTTCTTTAATGAACCGCTTAACCCCTTCTAGCGGCTTCTGAGGGAGCACCTATCCTAAGAGTGGGAAAATAACCTATAATTACTTAATCCTGAGTGCTCCAAGCATTTACGCAACACAAAATCAAACTAATACTTCGTAAGTGGTAATGCAGTAATATGAATGAAAAAAATTACCGTCAAGCTGAGGTCTAACATATAAAAACTGGCGTAACAAGACCACTGAGCACAATGTCCTTTCTTTCTGTGCCTGCTACAGAATCCACATGCCCTGTCCCAATGTATCTGTTTTGGATCACCGCAGAAAGAAACAAACCATTGACTGTTCTCCCAGAACCTGATCATATCAGATGCCCAAATTTCTCCTTTTAGAATCAGAAAACATTTTTGATATCTGAAATGCTCCGAAAAAGGCAACCACATATGCTGTCTTAAAAAGTAATGCTTCATACATTTAAAAGCACACTAACTGCGTAACCTCACAAAGTCGGTACAGCAGCTCAAATGAGATAGGCCAAGTCTAGATTAATTCCCATAGGTGTTCTAGACAACCTCACTGGGGAAGACGAGTATGCTCTCCTCTTCTTGCTTGCTCGACAGCTCCACCCCGCCACTCCTCCAGCTACTTAAAATGGTGTGCAGTCCTCCTCCTGCCCCTCTGCAGATTGTCTTTGTGGTCTGGCAGTACGCTGCACCTTGGTCTCCTCCTCTGGGCACCGCTATCCTCCTCATGGCACAGGCATATTCCCTCTGCACTCAGCCCTGCCTCCGGACTCCCGCCGCTGCTGCCTGCATTTGTGGGCTGTCCCTCCTCTGCTGCTAGCTCCAGGCACCTGCGCAGCCATTCCTCCCCTTCATCACCAATTGCCTTCTCCAGGACATGGCATACCAGTGACTTCATCTCAGGTATTATGCTGCTCAGAGAGCTTTACAGCACACAGGGTCAGCTCTTCAGCTGAAGGGGTGCATGAGGAAGTTCCCAGCCTCAGAAGCCTCTTGGGAATTCCAGACTATTCCAAACAATCCAATTGGCTCCCAATGGATAGCATCATTATCATTTAAACTGACAGTATTTATTATAAGCATTGTGTACATTAATAGCAGAAAACAATTTAACAATATATGAAATGGGCCAGGGGAGCCATGATCTCAAGAAAGGGGGCCCATAACAGTGCCCCCTTTTATCATTCCCACATGACTATCTGCGATGTCCCTGTATCCAATGTCATGCACCGAGCGCTTGCATGTTTTCTCAACCACATTTCTGCCTGCCGTCTAGACTGACCTTGACCTGTTAATTGACCATGCCTCTGCCTGCTGGCTGAATTGACCCTGGCCTGTTTATCAGGCCCCGGTTCTGCCTTCCACCTGAAGTGACCTCAGCCTGTTAATTGACCATGTTTTTTGCCTGTTGCCTGGACTGATCTTTTCCCATGCCACTGTAGTAGTGGGAATCAAGACAACACAGGGGTCTCACATTTGCAGAAGTGAGAAAAAATATCATTGTGCAATGGGGGCAGCCACATACTAGAAAGATGGGCCTGCTTTGCTTTTAGGAACAAGGACTGCTGTAGGTCAAGCTACACTATGCGATATTCACTGACCATTCGTACAGAAGCGACCATTACAGTACATTGTTTTCGATACAGTGTTGGTTGATTTTTGTGATATGCATAACCAGTTCAAACATCGAAAAGACACTGCTATCATGCTGAGGTGGAGGAGGGCCAACAGCTCAGAGTTATATAAACAATTTGTTAATCTCGCCAGTAAATTGCCTCACATGTTTCCATGGGAAAAGGATATGTGAATGAAGATAGATGAGGAGAACTGGAGGGATTGGTCAATTAGATGGGCACTGATAGGCAGCACATGTGGGCACTGATAGGCAGCACAGATGGGCACTGATAGGTGGCATGGATGGGCACTGATAGGTGGTACTGTACTCTAATGGTACTGATGGATGCCAATCAGTGCCAAGCAATAATGCCTTCCATTCAGTGATGCCCATTGTGGGCACTGATTGGCATCCATTGTGGGCACTGATTGGCATCCTTGGTGGTCTAGGGTGGCATACCTGGTGGTGACTAGTGGTGGCATCTCTGGTGGTCCTAGTAGCATCCCTGGTGGTCCAGTGTGGGCATCCTCGGGGGGGGGGGGGCTGCGCTCATAATCAGTCAGTACAGACACCCCCCCATGAGAGGAGCAGCTGATCGGCTCTCCTCTACTCGCGTCTGACAGGCACAAGTGAGGAAAAACTGATCACCGGCTCTTCCTGTTTACACTGTGATCAGCCGTGATTGAACAGATCGGTCTGCAACAAATATTGCCGCAATGCGCGCAGCGGCTTGATATCCTGCTGGACGTCATATGACGTCCGATCAGGATATTAAAACCACTTTGCTGCCATCGTTTTGCTATATGGCAGGCAGGAAGTGTGACAGTGCTGAAATTTGAAAATTGGCCTGAGCAGGAAGGGGGTGAAAGTGTCCAGACTTGAGGTGGTTGAAGAGACCCCATAGCTAGACAATTTCATCTAAATTATTTCCATAAAATTTTATGCTCTATATACAGTATATGTTATATATACAATATAATACAGCAGCTCTCAGCCTTGGGGGGGGGCGGGTTTGCCAACTAGTCGGGTGCAATGCAGAAGTAGTTGGCCAGAAATACAGCACCTCTGTTTTTCATCTGTGTATTTAGCTGTGGTTCATCTATAAGTAGTTATAAAGACCATTATCAACCCCTAATAACAGCATTACACCAGGAACTATTCAGGTACTCTTCCTGACTCATATCTCAGCTCTTTATTGTCTTTTGTGTGTTGTAACAGTGCATCTAATAAACACTTTCAGAGCAGCAGAGCTATTATTTTCAGGCATCACTATTCTGCCTTTTTTGTTTCATTCAGAAGCTATATAAAGCACTTCTGCTATTAGCACCAATGGAAATTTCATCTGGCATAACGGATGATAGAAATTTATTTTAAAGGATCACAGATGATTACATTTGGAACCTTAACAAAATGTATTCAAGTGGACCTAGTATCACATTTTGCATGCTAAGTATTCTAAGTGTAACATAAGAGGTATTTATTACCGCTCACAGAGATCCCAGTACACCTCTCAAAGAGAAACTTCCACCTCTCAATAAAAATTTCAGACATTGTATCATTGAGGGTTGTCGAAGAATGCAGTTACATATACACAGGTTTATATATGCCAATGTTCGACTTCCTACCACCTTACTGTTGAGACACGGCTCTGAAAAACTGCCTGTAGTACGGTGTCTTCCTTATGTTAGAAATGTGTACATACCCTTGCTAAGTAATTGAATATGTGTGGTCTATGGAGGGGCAGTTACTGAACACAATGATACGTACTTTATGTCTGCCCTTGTACTCATATGGAATCTATTCGAATATATTCGAATCGATTCGATACGCAGGCACATTCGGGGAGGTGAGGAGGACTTACGCCTCTAAATGTTCTTACCCCTCGCCTGCCTCAGTGGGATAGTAATGTGGCGATCTGGGTTTCGGAGGTCAGTATGACATGTCCGAATTGCCTCCCCGAGCATGCTTGTCCCATTTTTGCAGTTCAGTAAATCTCTTACCCGTATTAGGCACAAGGTAATATTTGATGTTTTATGTACCCTAGACGTGGATTGCTCGTTGGTCTTTATTCGATAGTACGAATATAACGCAGTAGCTGTTTAAAAAAATAAAAATACAAATTTCAGACATTTTCTCCTATTACATTGGTGCTTTGTTATGCTGGATTTATATACTTGCAAGCCCAGCATTGCTCTCCTACTACAGATCCTTTTTGTGTCACTGAGAGCTGTCTCTTCCGGGTTCCTGCAGCCGACCCCCTCAAAGACACTGCGCCATATATCATGGATGCTTAGACAAAGGTTTGGCACTGTGCCTATTAACATACTGTTCTATGAATGGAGCAAAGTATGGGATATCAAATCTGCTATCCCAGGAGGCATCAGGATACATTTAAACTTACGTCTAATGCCGCATACACATGACCGGACTTTCCGGCAGACTAGGTCCGAAGGGATTAGTCCATTCCTATGAATCGTTTTAATCATTTTTCAAAAAATAAATTAGACGGACCTAGAAATAGAACATGTTTGAAATCTATCCAACGGACTAAAATCTGCTCGTCTGTGTGCTGGTCCGATAGACCAAATACGACGCAAGGGAAGCTATTGGCTACTGGCTATTGAGCTTCCTTGTTTAGTCCCATCTTACGTCATCAAGTTCAAAACGAACGGACTTTTGAATGGACTTAGTCAGTTCATGTGTGGCCAAGTCCGTTCGTTTGGAAAGGCCGTTGGAACTCAGCCGAAAGTTCATCGGGAAGACCGTCGGACCTAGTCTGCCAGAATGTCCAGTCGTGTGTACGCGGCATAAATCTCCCTAGCCTCTGAAGCCTATTCCACATTCAGATTGCCCTCCAGAGGCTACTGACAGACAGTGAGAAAGCACTGCACGTGCTTGTGGGGCGCTTACAATGCTTTCCCATTTGAATTACATGTAAAGATGGGCCGACCACCCCCCTGTTCGCAGCAGAACTACCGAACAGGGGAAAAGCTCTGACCCGAACGGCGAACCCCATTGAAGTCTGTGGGACCTGAACAAGAAAAATCTAAAGTGCCCATTTTGAGGGCTTATATACAGTAATTGGCCATAAAAGGGGGTAAGTAAGGGGGTCCAGGTATTGCCCTGGGGGAAAAGTATCAAAAACCTTTTTTTTAAAAAACATTCGTTTTTTCACACAATTTTAACTACTGCATGTGCACCCTGTATAATAAACCTGAATGATAATAAACTTGAATTATACACGCTGTGGATGTACATACAGTAGTTACAAATGGTCCTGCCCCCTGTCACATTCTTCCCCGGCCAGCAATGTATACACGCCGGCTGTTTGTCTATGAATGGGCTTTCTAAAAAATGGGTCGGGGCCCCACATATTGGTCGTGCCCTTTCCCCGACATCAGAGCTTTGATTTCATAGCTCGAATCACTCTCATTCTGCCCGTACATCCCTGGCTTGCCCATTAATCACTGGCTGTCCTGGATAGATGTTTGCACTGCTGAGGTATGTAGCCCTGAGTCCCCGGCCAACCCCAGGCCTTGGGACTCAGGGTTAATAATTTTGTATAACAATACATGACCCGGGGCTTTTTGGGGGCCCACTTGGGGCTATAGCCCCAGTCAGACTCAGTCTCCCGACGCCACTGGCTTGTACGCGTTCCTTAACCGGTTCCCGATCAGCGCAAGCCGATGTACGTCGGCAGAATGGCACGGGCAGGCATATTGGCATAAAGGTACGTCCAATCTTCAATGCCAATGGCGGCGCACTCGCGTGCCGGTCGGGACCCCCGTGAGTCTGGTCGTGGGTCCCGCGGACTCGATCGATGTGGGCATACCCGCGATCGTCTCACGGGGCGGCTGAACGGAGAAATGCCGTTGTAAACAGCATTTCTCCGTTCTGCCTAGCAACTAGTGACGCTGATCTCTGCTCCATGTGATTGGAGCAGAGATCAGTGTTCACTAAATGAAAAGTAAAAAATAGTGTAGCGCTTCTAAAGTGATAAATGTAATCAACATGTGTTAAAAGAATGATCATATAACAAAGATCATATAAATATTGTAAATGAACAAAATAAAGTCCATAGAGTGGGTATAAGCTTCCGTGGAAGAGCTGGCACAAAGATGGTCAGACCGTATCAAAATAAGAGGCAAATCCTATTAAACGAATATGTCCATGTACATCAGCTTGTCTGGAAACATTAGGAGAAATAGATGGATACTTCTTACCAAATCTGTTGGACTCACACAGTCGTATGACAGTTGAGTCAATAAAGCTTGGGGTCACAATCTGGGACCGAGGAGTGGATCGAAGGAGGTCCATCAGCCTGGTGGGGAAACTCCAAAAGACCGTATGCCCAATGATGAATCTCACCGATGGAACTTCAGAATGGTTTGGAAATCCAACTCAGATATGGCCCACTGCACACCGATACTCCAAGTGCCCCAAGGTGAAGGGGAAGGTGTTTTAAGGGTTTAGACCAAAAAAGAAAAAAGGAAGAAAGAGCTCCACATGGTGCGGGTCAGGCGATAAAAAATGGTAATTTATTAAAAGTCAAAAAAGTAACTAATGACTTAGTGATCACAAAGCAATAAGATAAAAGTGAAAGTAAAAGCAATGTGGGGTGCCAACAGCTAGCCCGACGCGTTTCGACACATATGTCTTCGACAGGGGCATGTTGGGACCCACCACATTGCTAACAAATATATAAGATGTCTAAAACAGTTCCGCCTACAAGGGGGCGGAGACTCATGTCTCGGACAACCCCTTAACAGATGAAATAAACAGTATGATCAAATCAGGATAGACATGTTCAAACATAATAACCAAATGCAAATATCATCCAAAACATAACCCTCCTACTAATGAAAGCAGTTACATTGAATTTGATAACAGTAAGAAATTAATATACAGCCGTAATCATTAAATAGATCACATATGTTAATCTAGACCACCTCAAACCTCCAGGGAGGGCCAGTAAACAGATAAAACCTATGCAAGATTGCATCTAACACTCATGTGGTATAGCCAACCATGTAATATCGTTACTGTATAAAGTGTATTATAAAGCCATCACCTGAGGAGACTTGTTCCCATTTATGATGTATCACTATAGATCTTAGCAGGTAAAGGTGGTAATGTCTAATGACGATCGATCATTGTGCTGGTTAGATGTATATTGCTAATTTACTAGCGGTATACAGCCAAAGGATGTATCTGTGTAGTCATGGTAACAGTTACTGCATGATGTCCTATTGTACGAGAATCCGGTCAGGTGATAAGGAAACGTGGTGACGTGTAATACGACGGAGAAACCCCCATCCATCGCCGAATGTGTACATCGCGTGACCAAACATGGGAGGGGCTAAGAAGGACATGCGTCCTTAAGATAGGAGGTGCACGCATAGGCGTAGGATGTGGAAGAGGGGAAGGGCGTCAGAATTGGGCGCCATTTGCCGCACGATGTACGTCACCCGCCACGGAGCATGGCGAGCGGCATCACGGCCAATCAAAACGATCGGAAGCCTGACGGCAATGCGCATGCGTCGTGGCGCAAGACGTAATTACGTCGCGTCATGCGCCGTAGAGGCCTCACTACACCCGGAACAGGCAGAGGAGGAAACATAGCCACGTCACGTCGCAACGAACGTCGAGTAGCAACGTGACCATGGCAACCACAACGCATCCCCTTAGATTAGAGACCGAATCATACAAAGGGAAAGGGGAGAAAACGAAGAAAGGGGGGGGGACATAGACACCCCTCTGAACTGACACATTGGGAATTGTTAATAAGGAAATGATGTCAGAAATAAAAAATATAAATAAAAAATAAGGTAAATCAGATAATCAAATCCTGTGCGTTCCGATTACGCATCGCTATCAAAAAGGACTCTGGGATTCTTGGGGCTTGAAAAAATGTGTGTATATACATTTACCAAGAAACATTTGTCCCAGGTCACATAGAGTTATAAAAAATAACCATATAGTCACACATGTCTAAATTAGAACAAGGGACAAGGACTGGAGATAAAAGTAAACAATATTGGAAAAAAAAAAAAAATGACGTGCAGAAACGACAGCGCACGAACGGTATAAGGTGTGTGCCGTGAACATAGAAGGTACATAGTTAATGTGTAAACAGGACAGTGGATCAAAAATGAAAATAAAATGGAAATAAATAGTGGATAGGGGAATGTAGCAAAAGTGGGGTGTGATTGTGAAGATCTGAAACTGAATAAATTAAGCCTGATTAATGAAGCTGTTAATGTCCCAGTCTGTGTTCATGCCGAAGGGGGAGTAGCACCTCAATTCATAAATCCAAAACGTCTCGAGGCGCGACACCCCCCGTAGGCATGAATCTCCCCTCCAGCTCGGGACAAATTTATCAATGATTTGAAAGCGTGTACCCTTGGGGTCCCTATTGTGTTTTTCAAGGTAGTGTCTCGGGGCTGTGTGCTTGTCACAGCCTTTTTTGATTTTACTGAGGTGTTCGTTAACTCTAATTGAGAAGTTACGAATAGTGCGGCCAACATATTGTTGGTTGCACGGACAGGTGATCAAATAAACAATATACCTGGTGGTGCAGGTGGTAAAGTGTTTCATCATGTACCTACGTGAAGTGGCTGTGGATATAAATGAATCACTTTTCCCCTTACCCAACATGTTGTGTATGCAGACGTTGCATTTTCTGCAGGGAAAATATCCCTTACTCTGTGGGAAAAATTGTATAGGTCTAGGGATGTCTATTACATTGGGAGAGATATCATTTTGTATCGATCGAGCTCCCCTGTAGATAATTCCGGCTTTCTCAGGAATTATTCCACCTAGGATTTTGTCACTAGATAACACCTTCCAGTGCCTGTTAATGATTCTCTTTATCTCAGTATGTTGTGTGGAGAAAGTGGTAAAGAAAGACCATTTAAATTTATCATTAGTTCTTGATTTAACTTTCCTCTGGATAAGGGAAGCCCTATCAGTATGTAGGGCTGTTTGGATGTCAATATCAAGAGCGCATGGATCATAGCCCTTGTCTAAGAACCTCTTACGGATGGTATAGGATTGAGAGATGAAGTCACTAGTATTCGTGCAGTTACGCCTAAGCCTAAGAAATTGGCCACGTGGAATGGATCTAAGCCATTGACGGTGGTGGCAGCTATCGACGGGAATATACCCATTCCGATCCGTTGGCTTAAAAAAAGTTCTCAGGACTAGGCGCTTCTGCACCACTGTGACTTCTAAGTCCAGAAAATGAATGTTAGTTGTGCTGGCCTCAAAGGTCAGCTGTATACCACGATCATTACTATTGAGGGTTGCCATGAAGGCATCCAGGGATGGCCGGCTGCCCCTCCACAAGAGGAGGATGTCGTCTATATACCTGGCCCACAGCACCAATTCCGGCCTGTCAAGGGCATAGACGACATCCTCCTCCCACTGGGCCATAAACAAATTGGCCAAGCTGGCTGCATATTTTGCCCCCATGGCAACCCCTCTGGTCTGGGTATAGAAAGTACCCTGGAACCAAAAGTAATTGTGGGACATGGCAAATTCTAAAAATTGCATAAGGAAATTTCTGTGTATCACAGGGAGTGTAGGATCCCTGGAAAGAAATAATTCAACGGCTCCTAGACCTAAGTCCTGTGGGATAGAAGTATACAACGCAGACACATCAGCTGTGACTAAAATAAGATCGTCATGATATTGTATATTCTCTAGTAGTCGGATTGTGTCACCTGTATCTTGTAAATAAGATGGTATATTCCTTACTAAGGGCTGAAGATAAGTATCTATGTATTTCCCTATTCGCGAGGTAATGGAATCTATACCACTAACAATTGGGCGGCCTGGTGGATTGACCAAATCCTTGTGTATCTTGGGGAGTTGATATATTGTCGGGATGCGTGGTGCCAGTGGAATCATAAATTCCCTCTCTTTTTTGTTTAAGATGTTCAGAGAGAAGCCTTCATCTATAATCTGTGTAAGTTCTTTTTTGTATTTGGAGGTAGGATCACCTGGTAAGGGACTGTAAGTAGTAACATCATTCAGTAATCTGTTCATTTCATCAATGTAACATGATTTGTCTAATACCACTAAACCACCACCCTTGTCTGCAGGGCGGATGATAAGATTTTTTCTTTCACATAAACATTTGAGACCCTGGGCTATAGAGGGGTCTTGATGTACCTTTTTAATGGGTAACTTGTCCAAATCATTTAAAACAAGGTTTTTAAAAACATTGATCGATGGGGGTAGGATACCTGGGTTGAACAGAGAAGGGTTGCTCAATCCGGAATGTCTAACTGATGTAGAATCAGGGATCATGTTGGTACTGCTAGGTGAGGACAAAAAGTGTCTCTGAATATGTAACTTCCGAATGAATTTCTGCACGTCAATGAATGTATTACATTTATTAAGTTTTCTTGGTGGGACAAATTTAAGGCCCTTATCTAAAATGCGTTTTTCACTCGCTGATAATGTTGCTGTACTAAGGTTAAAAATACCCACGCCTACTGTGTCCGCTTTCTTTTTGTGCTGGATACGCCTCCCCCCTCTGGTGCCTCGTTTGGTTTTGAGTTTCCTCCACGGATAGGGGTGTCCCTGTGAAAATCCTGATGGTAAGGGGGCCCTGGTGGGTAATTACGATTGTATGGAGGTCTGGATGGAGGCTCATCATTATATGTCATATAGGGAGGAGGGTCACGTTGAAAATCAAAGTTTTCATCATCCCTAAGGGGTAGGTAACGATTATAGGTACGAATAGGAGTACTGTGTGAATAATCATCTCTCCTATGACTGTATTTGTCGTCTCGTCGAGTTCTACTATAGTCACGGGGGGTGTGTTGATAGCCACCATTGGTGTCCCCATGGTGTCTATCTTGGCCGTGACACTGATTATTTCTGCCTCTACCCTTATTTCGGGGTTTAGAACCTTTACCTTGATGGTTAAGGTATTGAACTTGGACAGGAGATCTCAATCCATAGTCATTTGTTCTGAGAGAACCCATAGGCCTGGGCTGGGGTGGAGGAGGTTCATAAATCAACCTTCTTTCCATCTCCATAGCCTCAGGCTGTATATTGTCCAATGTTGGATTGTTACCTGGTTCAGAGGCTATTTTTTTCTGCCAATTAAATGTAGCAAAAGTGGGGTGTGATTGTGAAGATCTGAAACTGAATAAATTAAGCCTGATTAATGAAGCTGTTAATGTCCCAGTCTGTGTTCATGCCGAAGGGGGAGTAGCACCTCAATTCATAAATCCAAAACGTCTCGAGGCGCGACACCCCCCGTAGGCATGAATCTCCCCTCCAGCTCGGGACAAATTTATCAATGATTTGAAAGCGTGTACCCTTGGGGTCCCTATTGTGTTTTTCAAGGTAGTGTCTCGTGTGCCGTCAGGCTTCCGATCGTTTTGATTGGCCGTGATGCCTCTCGCCACGCTCCGTGGCGGGTGACGTACATCGTGCGGCAAATGGCGCCAAATTCTGACGCCCTTCCCCTCTTCCACATCCTACGCCTATGCGTGCACCTCCTATCTTAAGGACGCATGTCCTTCTTAGCCCCTCCCATGTTTGGTCACGCGATGTACACATTCGGCGATTGGTGGGGGTTTCTCCGTCGTATTACACGTCACCACGTTTCCTTATCACCTGACCGGATTCTCGTACAATAGGACATCATGCAGTAACTGTTACCATGACTACACAGATACATCCTTTGGCTGTATACCGCTAGTAAATTAGCAATATACATCTAACCAGCACAATGATCGATCGTCATTAGACATTACCACCTTTACCTGCTAAGATCTATAGTGATACATCATAAATGGGAACAAGTCTCCTCAGGTGATGGCTTTATAATACACTTTATACAGTAACGATATTACATGGTTGGCTATACCACATGAGTGTTAGATGCAATCTTGCATAGGTTTTATCTGTTTACTGGCCCTCCCTGGAGGTTTGAGGTGGTCTAGATTAACATATGTGATCTATTTATGATTACGGCTGTATATTAATTTCTTACTGTTATCAAATTCAATGTAACTGCTTTTATTAGTAGGAGGGTTATGTTTTGGATGATATTTGCATTTGGTTATTATGTTTGAACATGTCTATCCTGATTTGATCATACTGTTTATTTCATCTGTTAAGGGGTTGTCCGAGACATGAGTCTCCGCCCCCTTGTAGGCGGAACTGTTTTAGACATCTTATATATTTGTTAGCAATGTGGTGGGTCCCAACATGCCCCTGTCGAAGACATATGTGTCGAAACGCGTCGGGCTAGCTGTTGGCACCCCACATTGCTTTTACTTTCACTTTTATCTTATTGCTTTGTGATCACTAAGTCATTAGTTACTTTTTTGACTTTTAATAAATTACCATTTTTTATCGCCTGACCCGCACCATGTGGAGCTCTTTCTTCCTTTTTTCTTTTTTGGTCTAAACCCTTAAAACACCTTCCCCTTCACCTTGGGGCACTTGGAGTATCGGTGTGCAGTGGGCCATATCTGAGTTGGATTTCCAAACCATTCTGAAGTTCCATCGGTGAGATTCATCATTGGGCATACGGTCTTTTGGAGTTTCCCCACCAGGCTGACGGACCTCCTTCGATCCACTCCTCGGTCCCAGATTGTGACCCCAAGCTTTATTGACTCAACTGTCATACGACTGTGTGAGTCCAACAGATTTGGTAAGAAGTATCCATCTATTTCTCCTAATGTTTCCAGACAAGCTGATGTACATGGACATATTCGTTTAATAGGATTTGCCTCTTATTTTGATACGGTCTGACCATCTTTGTGCCAGCTCTTCCACGGAAGCTTATACCCACTCTATGGACTTTATTTTGTTCATTTACAATATTTATATGATCTTTGTTATATGATCATTCTTTTAACACATGTTGATTACATTTATCACTTTAGAAGCGCTACACTATTTTTTACTTTTTGTTTGTTGAACTTTGTTTGTTTAAGTGTTGGCTGCTGTGCTTTTTATGTACATTTGATTCTAGCGCAGTGTTTTCCCCCTATTCCTATTTCTATTTTGTGACTCACTATTCACTGCAGCTTTCTCTCTTATTTTTCTATTCTTAAATGGATATTTTTGAATATAGAACTTCTAGATCCCTCAACACAGATGGTGTTTTTACATCTAATTCCACTAACACCGAAGTCAGTGGTCTCTTTATTAGACTCAAAAATGTGATGGTCTCGGAGGTCCATCTCCAATGGGACATCGCCTTTTTGAGGCAATATATTAAAGAGAAGATGGTCCCACGGGGATTACGTTGGGATATACATCCCCAACAAGGAGAGGTGGAGTTTGATGTTTGGTTCAACTATTTTAATGATATGGGCATTAAACTGGTGAACTTCTTAATAGATAGAAAACAGGCCAGGTTACCCCTCATTGATAAAGAAATCAAAGACATCAAAGAAAAACTCACACCAGCATTAGGCACACCGGAATATAATACGTTATCCTCTAACTTAAAAAATCATCTAGAGAAAGAGGAAAAAGATCAACGTACTAAAAAACAAAAGAAGTATAATCGTGACGTTAACGATTATAAATCTAATTCTGTCTTTAATTGGCAGAAAAAAATAGCCTCTGAACCAGGTAACAATCCAACATTGGACAATATACAGCCTGAGGCTATGGAGATGGAAAGAAGGTTGATTTATGAACCTCCTCCACCCCAGCCCAGGCCTATGGGTTCTCTCAGAACAAATGACTATGGATTGAGATCTCCTGTCCAAGTTCAATACCTTAACCATCAAGGTAAAGGTTCTAAACCCCGAAATAAGGGTAGAGGCAGAAATAATCAGGGTCACGGCCAAGATAGACACCATGGGGACACCAATGGTGGCTATCAACACACCCCCCGTGACTATAGTAGAACTCGACGAGACGACAAATACAGTCATAGGAGAGATGATTATTCACACAGTACTCCTATTCGTACCTATAATCGTTACCTACCCCTTAGGGATGATGAAAACTTTGATTTTCAACGTGACCCTCCTCCCTATATGACATATAATGATGAGCCTCCATCCAGACCTCCATACAATCGTAATTACCCACCAGGGCCCCCTTACCATCAGGATTTTCACAGGGACACCCCTATCCGTGGAGGAAACTCAAAACCAAACGAGGCACCAGAGGGGGGAGGCGTATCCAGCACAAAAAGAAAGCGGACACAGTAGGCGCGGGTATTTTTAACCTTAGTACAGCAACATTATCAGCGAGTGAAAAACGCATTTTAGATAAGGGCCTTAAATTTGTCCCACCAAGAAAACTTAATAAATTTAATACATTCATTGACGTGCAGAAATTCATTCGGAAGTTACATATTCAGAGACACTTTTTGTCCTCACCTAGCAGTACCAACATGATCCCTGATTCTACATCAGTTAGACATTCCAGATTGAGCAACCCTTCTCTGTTCAACCCAGGTATCCTACCCCCATCGATCAATGTTTTTAAAAACCTTGTTTTAAATGATTTGGACAAGTTACCCATTAAAAAGGTACATCAAGACCCCTCTATAGCCCAGGGTCTCAAATGTTTATGTGAAAGAAAAAATCTTATCATCCGCCCTGCAGACAAGGGTGGTGGTTTAGTGGTATTAGACAAATCATGTTACATTGATGAAATGAACAGATTACTGAATGATGTTACTACTTACAGTCCCTTACCAGGTGATCCTACCTCCAAATACAAAAAAGAACTTACACAGATTATAGATGAAGGCTTCTCTCTGAACATCTTAAACAAAAAAGAGAGGGAATTTATGATTCCACTGGCACCACGCATCCCGACAATATATCAACTCCCCAAGATACACAAGGATTTGGTCAATCCACCAGGCCGCCCAATTGTTAGTGGTATAGATTCCATTACCTCGCGAATAGGGAAATACATAGATACTTATCTTCAGCCCTTAGTAAGGAATATACCATCTTATTTACAAGATACAGGTGACACAATCCGACTACTAGAGAATATACAATATCATGACGATCTTATTTTAGTCACAGCTGATGTGTCTGCGTTGTATACTTCTATCCCACAGGACTTAGGTCTAGGAGCCGTTGAATTATTTCTTTCCAGGGATCCTACACTCCCTGTGATACACAGAAATTTCCTTATGCAATTATTAGAATTTGCCATGTCCCACAATTACTTTTGGTTCCAGGGTACTTTCTATACCCAGACCAGAGGGGTTGCCATGGGGGCAAAATATGCAGCCAGCTTGGCCAATTTGTTTATGGCCCAGTGGGAGGAGGATGTCGTCTATGCCCTTGACAGGCCGGAATTGGTGCTGTGGGCCAGGTATATAGACGACATCCTCCTCTTGTGGAGGGGCAGCCGGCCATCCCTGGATGCCTTCATGGCAACCCTCAATAGTAATGATCGTGGTATACAGCTGACCTTTGAGGCCAGCACAACTAACATTCATTTTCTGGACTTAGAAGTCACAGTGGTGCAGAAGCGCCTAGTCCTGAGAACTTTTTTTAAGCCAACGGATCGGAATGGGTATATTCCCGTCGATAGCTGCCACCACCGTCAATGGCTTAGATCCATTCCACGTGGCCAATTTCTTAGGCTTAGGCGTAACTGCACGAATACTAGTGACTTCATCTCTCAATCCTATACCATCCGTAAGAGGTTCTTAGACAAGGGCTATGATCCATGCGCTCTTGATATTGACATCCAAACAGCCCTACATACTGATAGGGCTTCCCTTATCCAGAGGAAAGTTAAATCAAGAACTAATGATAAATTTAAATGGTCTTTCTTTACCACTTTCTCCACACAACATACTGAGATAAAGAGAATCATTAACAGGCACTGGAAGGTGTTATCTAGTGACAAAATCCTAGGTGGAATAATTCCTGAGAAAGCCGGAATTATCTACAGGGGAGCTCGATCGATACAAAATGATATCTCTCCCAATGTAATAGACATCCCTAGACCTATACAATTTTTCCCACAGAGTAAGGGATATTTTCCCTGCAGAAAATGCAACGTCTGCATACACAACATGTTGGGTAAGGGGAAAAGTGATTCATTTATATCCACAGCCACTTCACGTAGGTACATGATGAAACACTTTACCACCTGCACCACCAGGTATATTGTTTATTTGATCACCTGTCCGTGCAACCAACAATATGTTGGCCGCACTATTCGTAACTTCTCAATTAGAGTTAACGAACACCTCAGTAAAATCAAAAAAGGCTGTGACAAGCACACAGCCCCGAGACACTACCTTGAAAAACACAATAGGGACCCCAAGGGTACACGCTTTCAAATCATTGATAAATTTGTCCCGAGCTGGAGGGGAGATTCATGCCTACGGGGGGTGTCGCGCCTCGAGACGTTTTGGATTTATGAATTGAGGTGCTACTCCCCCTTCGGCATGAACACAGACTGGGACATTAACAGCTTCATTAATCAGGCTTAATTTATTCAGTTTCAGATCTTCACAATCACACCCCACTTTTGCTACATTCCCCTATCCACTATTTATTTCCATTTTATTTTCATTTTTGATCCACTGTCCTGTTTACACTTTAACTATGTACCTTCTATGTTCACGGCACACACCTTATACCGTTCGTGCGCTGTCGTTTCTGCACGTCATTTTTTTTTCCAATATTGTTTACTTTTATCTCCAGTCCTTGTCCCTTGTTCTAATTTAGACATGTGTGACTATATGGTTATTTTTTATAACTCTATGTGACCTGGGACAAATGTTTCTTGGTAAATGTATATACACACATTTTTTCAAGCCCCAAGAATCCCAGGGTCCTTTTTGATAGCGATGCGTAATCGGAACGCACAGGATTTGATTATCTGATTTACCTTATTTTTTATTTATATTTTTTATTTCTGACATCATTTCCTTATTAACAATTCCCAATGTGTCAGTTCAGAGGGGTGTCTATGTCCCCCCCCTTTCTTCGTTTTCTCCCCTTTGTATGATTCAGTCTCTAATCTAAGGGGATGCGTTGTGGTTGCCATGGTCACGTTGCTACTCGACGTTCGTTGCGACGTGACGTGGCTATGTTTCCTCCTCTGCCTGTTCTGGGTGTAGTGAGGCCTCTACGGCGCATGACGCGACGTAATTACGTCTTGCGCTACGACGCATGCGCATTGCCGTCAGGCTTCCGATTGTTTTGATTGGCCGTGATGCCGCTCGCCACGCTCCGTGGCGGGTGACGTACATCGTGCGGCAAATGGCGCCAAATTCTGACGCCCTTCCCCTCTTCCACATCCTACGCCTATGCGTGCACCTCCTATCTTAAGGACGCATGTCCTTCTTAGCCCCTCCCATGTTTGGTCACGCGATGTACACATTCGGCGATTGGTGGGGGTTTCTCCATCGTATTACACGTCACCACGTTTCCTTATCACCTGACCGGATTCTCGTACAATAGGACATCATGCAGTAACTGTTACCATGACTACACAGATACATCCTTTGGCTGTATACCGCTAGTAAATTAGCAATATACATCTAACCAGCACAATGATCGATCGTCATTAGACATTACCACCTTTACCTGCTAAGATCTATAGTGATACATCATAAATGGGAACAAGTCTCCTCAGGTGATGGCTTTATAATACACTTTATACAGTAACGATATTACATGGTTGGCTATACCACATGAGTGTTAGATGCAATCTTGCATAGGTTTTATCTGTTTACTGGCCCTCCCTGGAGGTTTGAGGTGGTCTAGATTAACATATGTGATCTATTTATGATTACGGCTGTATATTAATTTCTTACTGTTATCAAATTCAATGTAACTGCTTTTATTAGTAGGAGGGTTATGTTTTGGATGATATTTGCATTTGGTTATTATGTTTGAACATGTCTATCCTGATTTGATCATACTGTTTATTTCATCTGTTAAGGGGTTGTCCGAGACATGAGTCTCCGCCCCCTTGTAGGCGGAACTGTTTTAGACATCTTATATATTTGTTAGCAATGTGGTGGGTCCCAACATGCCCCTGTCGAAGACATATGTGTCGAAACGCGTCGGGCTTGCTGTTGGCACCCCACATTGCTTTTACTTTCACTTTTATCTTATTGCTTTGTGATCACTAAGTCATTAGTTACTTTTTTGACTTTTAATAAATTACCATTTTTTATCGCCTGACCCGCACCATGTGGAGCTCTTTCTTCCTTTTTTCTTTTTTGGTCTAAACCCTTAAAACACCTTCCCCTTCACCTTGGGGCACTTGGAGTATCGGTGTGCAGTGGGCCATATCTGAGTTGGATTTCCAAACCATTCTGAAGTTCCATCGGTGAGATTCATCATTGGGCATACGGTCTTTTGGAGTTTCCCCACCAGGCTGACGGACCTCCTTCGATCCACTCCTCGGTCCCAGATTGTGACCCCAAGCTTTATTGACTCAACTGTCATACGACTGTGTGAGTCCAACAGATTTGGTAAGAAGTATCCATCTATTTCTCCTAATGTTTCCAGACAAGCTGATGTACATGGACATATTCGTTTAATAGGATTTGCCTCTTATTTTGATACGGTCTGACCATCTTTGTGCCAGCTCTTCCACGGAAGCTTATACCCACTCTATGGACTTTATTTTGTTCATTTACAATATTTATATGATCTTTGTTATATGATCATTCTTTTAACACATGTTGATTACATTTATCACTTTAGAAGCGCTACACTATTTTTTACTTTT
Organism: Lithobates pipiens; assembly: GCF_037356315.1. Taxonomy (NCBI): domain Eukaryota; kingdom Metazoa; phylum Chordata; class Amphibia; order Anura; family Ranidae; genus Lithobates; species Lithobates pipiens. The sequence continues at coordinate 412,538,161 of NW_027507903.1, read as the reverse complement.
TGTTTGTTGATCTTTGTTTGTTTAAGTGTTGGCTGCTGTGCTTTTTATGTACATTTGATTCTAGCGCAGTGTTTTCCCCCTATTCCTATTTCTATTTTGTGACTCACTATTCACTGCAGCTTTCTCTCTTATTTTTCTATTCTTAAATGGATATTTTTGAATATAGAACTTCTAGATCCCTCAACACAGATGGTGTTTTTACATCTAATTCCACTAACACCGAAGTCAGTGGTCTCTTTATTAGACTCAAAAATGTGATGGTCTCGGAGGTCCATCTCCAATGGGACATCGCCTTTTTGAGGCAATAGATTAAAGAGAAGATGGTCCCACGGGGATTACGTTGGGATATACATCCCCAACAAGGAGAGGTGGAGTTTGATGTTTGGTTCAACTATTTTAATGATATGGGCATTAAACTGGTGAACTTCTTAATAGATAGAAAACAGGCCAGGTTACCCCTCATTGATAAAGAAATCAAAGACATCAAAGAAAAACTCACACCTGCATTAGGCACACCGGAATATAATATGTTATCCTCTAACTTAAAAAATCATCTAGAGAAAAAGGAAAAAGATCAACGTACTAAAAAACAAAAGAAGTATAATCGTGACGTTAACGATTATAAATCTAATTATGTCTTTAATTGGCAGAAAAAAATAGCCTCTGAACCAGGTAACAATCCAACATTGGACAATATACAGCCTGAGGCTATGGAGATGGAAAGAAGGTTGATTTATGAACCTCCTCCACCCCAGCCCAGGCCTATGGGTTCTCTCAGAACAAATGACTATGGATTGAGATCTCCTGTCCAAGTTCAATACCTTAACCATCAAGGTAAAGGTTCTAAACCCCGAAATAAGGGTAGAGGCAGAAATAATCAGGGTCACGGCCAAGATAGACACCATGGGGACACCAATGGTGGCTATCAACACACCCCCCGTGACTATAGTAGAACTCGACGAGACGACAAATACAGTCATAGGAGAGATGATTATTCACACAGTACTCCTATTCGTACCTATAATCATTACCTACCCCTTAGGGATGATGAAAACTTTGATTTTCAACGTGACCCTCCTCCCTATATGACATATAAGGATGAGCCTCCATCCAGACCTCCATACAATCGTAATTACCCACCAGGGCCCCCTTACCATCAGGATTTTCACAGGGACACCCCTATCCGTGGAGGAAACTCAAAACCAAACGAGGCACCAGAGGAGGGAGGCGTATCCAGCACAAAAAGAAAGCGGACACAGTAGGCGCGGGTATTTTTAACCTTAGTACAGCAACATTATCAGCGAGTGAAAAACGCATTTTAGATAAGGGCCTTAAATTTGTCCCACCAAGAAAACTTAATAAATGTAATACATTCATTGACGTGCAGAAATTCATTCGGAAGTTACATATTCAGAGACACTTTTTGTCCTCACCTAGCAGTACCAACATGATCCCTGATTCTACATCAGTTAGACATTCCGGATTGAGCAACCCTTCTCTGTTCAACCCAGGTATCCTACCCCCATCGATCAATGTTTTTAAAAACCTTGTTTTAAATGATTTGGACAAGTTACCCATTAAAAAGGTACATCAAGACCCCTCTATAGCCCAGGGTCTCAAATCTTTATGTGAAAGAAAAAATCTTATCATCCGCCCTGCAGACAAGGGTGGTGGTTTAGTGGTATTAGACAAATCATGTTACATTGATGAAATGAACAGATTACTGAATGATGTTACTACTTACAGTCCCTTACCAGGTGATCCTACCTCCAAATACAAAAAAGAACTTACACAGATTATAGAAGAAGGCTTCTCTCTGAACATCTTAAACAAAAAAGAGAGGGAATTTATGATTCCACTGGCACCACGCATCCCGACAATATATCAACTCCCCAAGATACACAAGGATTTGGTCAATCCACCAGGCCGCCCAATTGTTAGTGGTATAGATTCCATTACCTCGCGAATAGGGAAATACATAGATACTTATCTTCAGCCCTTAGTAAGGAATATACCATCTTATTTACAAGATACAGGTGACACAATCCGACTACTAGAGAATATACAATATCATGACGATCTTATTTTAGTCACAGCTGATGTGTCTGCGTTGTATACTTCTATCCCACAGGACTTAGGTCTAGGAGCCGTTGAATTATTTCTTTCCAGGGATCCTACACTCCCTGTGATACACAGAAATTTCCTTATGCAATTATTAGAATTTGCCATGTCCCACAATTACTTTTGGTTCCAGGGTACTTTCTATACCCAGACCAGAGGGGTTGCCATGGGGGCAAAATATGCACCCAGCTTGGCCAATTTGTTTATGGCCCAGTGGGAGGAGGATGTTGTCTATGCCCTTGACAGGCCGGAATTGGTGCTGTGGGCCAGGTATATAGACGACATCCTCCTCTTGTGGAGGGGCAGCCGGCCATCCCTGGATGCCTTCATGGCAACCCTCAATAGTAATGATCGTGGTATACAGCTGACCTTTGAGGCCAGCACAACTAACATTCATTTTCTGGACTTAGAAGTCACAGTGGTGCAGAAGCGCCTAGTCCTGAGAACTTTTTTTAAGCCAACGGATCGGAATGGGTATATTCCCGTCGATAGCTGCCACCACCGTCAATGGCTTAGATCCATTCCACGTGGCCAATTTCTTAGGCTTAGGCGTAACTGCACGAATACTAGTGACTTCATCTCTCAATCCTATACCATCCGTAAGAGGTTCTTAGACAAGGGCTATGATCCATGCGCTCTTGATATTGACATCCAAACAGCCCTACATACTGATAGGGCTTCCCTTATCCAGAGGAAAGTTAAATCAAGAACTAATGATAAATTTAAATGGTCTTTCTTTACCACTTTCTCCACACAACATACTGAGATAAAGAGAATCATTAACAGGCACTGGAAGGTGTTATCTAGTGACAAAATCCTAGGTGGAATAATTCCTGAGAAAGCCGGAATTATCTACAGGGGAGCTCGATCGATACAAAATGATATCTCTACCAATGTAATAGACATCCCTAGACCTATACAATTTTTCCCACAGAGTAAGGGATATTTTCCCTGCAGAAAATGCAACGTCTGCATACACAACATGTTGGGTAAGGGGAAAAGTGATTCATTTATATCCACAGCCACTTCACGTAGGTACATGATGAAACACTTTACCACCTGCACCACCAGGTATATTGTTTATTTGATCACCTGTCCGTGCAACCAACAATATGTTGGCCGCACTATTCGTAACTTCTCAATTAGAGTTAACGAACACCTCAGTAAAATCAAAAAAGGCTGTGACAAGCACACAGTCCCGAGACACTACCTTGAAAAACACAATAGGGACCCCAAGGGTACACGCTTTCAAATCATTGATAAATTTGTCCCGAGCTGGAGGGGAGATTCATGCCTACGGGGGGTGTCGCGCCTCGAGACGTTTTGGATTTATGAATTGAGGTGCTACTCCCCCTTCGGCATGAACACAGACTGGGACATTAACAGCTTCATTAATCAGGCTTAATTTATTCAGTTTCAGATCTTCACAATCACACCCCACTTTTGCTACATTCCCCTATCCACTATTTATTTCCATTTTATTTTCATTTTTGATCCACTGTCCTGTTTACACATTAACTATGTACCTTCTATGTTCACGGCACACACCTTATACCGTTCGTGCGCTGTCGTTTCTGCACGTCATTTTTTTTTCCAATATTGTTTACTTTTATCTCCAGTCCTTGTCCCTTGTTCTAATTTAGACATGTGTGACTATATGGTTATTTTTTATAACTCTATGTGACCTGGGACAAATGTTTCTTGGTAAATGTATATACACACATTTTTTCAAGCCCCAAGAATCCCAGGGTCCTTTTTGATAGCGATGCGTAATCGGAACGCACAGGATTTGATTATCTGATTTACCTTATTTTTTATTTATATTTTTTATTTCTGACATCATTTCCTTATTAACAATTCCCAATGTGTCAGTTCAGAGGGGTGTCTATGTCCCCCCCCCCTTTCTTCGTTTTCTCCCCTTTCCCTTTGTATGATTCGGTCTCTAATCTAAGGGGATGCGTTGTGGTTGCCATGGTCACGTTGCTACTCGACGTTCGTTGCGACGTGACGTGGCTATGTTTCCTCCTCTGCCTGTTCCGGGTGTAGTGAGGCCTCTACGGCGCATGAAGCGACGTAATTACGTCTTGCGCTACGACGCATGCGCATTGCCGTCAGGCTTCCGATCGTTTTGATTGGCCGTGATGCCGCTCGCCACGCTCCGTGGCGGGTGACGTACATCGTGCGGCAAATGGCGCCAAATTCTGACGCCCTTCCCCTCTTCCACATCCTACGCCTATGCGTGCACCTCCTATCTTAAGGACGCATGTCCTTCTTAGCCCCTCCCATGTTTGGTCACGCGATGTACACATTCGGCGATTGGTGGGGGTTTCTCCGTCGTATTACACGTCACCACGTTTCCTTATCACCTGACCGGATTCTCGTACAATAGGACATCATGCAGTAACTGTTACCATGACTACACAGATACATCCTTTGGCTGTATACCGCTAGTAAATTAGCAATATACATCTAACCAGCACAATGATCGATCGTCATTAGACATTACCACCTTTACCTGCTAAGATCTATAGTGATACATCATACATGGGAACAAGTCTCCTCAGGTGATGGCTTTATAATACACTTTATACAGTAACGATATTACATGGTTGGCTATACCACATGAGTGTTAGATGCAATCTTGCATAGGTTTTATCTGTTTACTGGCCCTCCCTGGAGGTTTGAGGTGGTCTAGATTAACATATGTGATCTATTTATGATTACGGCTGTATATTAATTTCTTACTGTTATCAAATTCAATGTAACTGCTTTTATTAGTAGGAGGGTTATGTTTTGGATGATATTTGCATTTGGTTATTATGTTTGAACATGTCTATCCTGATTTGATCATACTGTTTATTTCATCTGTTAAGGGGTTGTCCGAGACATGAGTCTCTGCCCCCTTGTAGGCGGAACTGTTTTAGACATCTTATATATTTGTTAGCAATGTGGTGGGTCCCAACATGCCCCTGTCGAAGACATATGTGCCGAAACGCGTCGGGCTAGCTGTTGGCACCCCACATTGCTTTTACTTTCACTTTTATCTTATTGCTTTGTGATCACTAAGTCATTAGTTACTTTTTTGACTTTTAATAAATTACCATTTTTTATCGCCTGACCCGCACCATGTGGAGCTCTTTCTTCCTTTTTTCTTTTTTGGTCTAAACCCTTAAAACACCTTCCCCTTCACCTTGGGGCACTTGGAGTATCGGTGTGCAGTGGGCCATATCTGAGTTGGATTTCCAAACCATTCTGAAGTTCCATCGGTGAGATTCATCATTGGGCATACGGTCTTTTGGAGTTTCCCCACCAGGCTGACGGACCTCCTTCGATCCACTCCTCGGTCCCAGATTGTGACCCCAAGCTTTATTGACTCAACTGTCATACGACTGTGTGAGTCCAACAGATTTGGTAAGAAGTATCCATCTATTTCTCCTAATGTTTCCAGACAAGCTGATGTACATGGACATATTCGTTTAATAGGATTTGCCTCTTATCTTGATACGGTCTGACCATCTTTGTGCCAGCTCTTCCACGGAAGCTTATACCCACTCTATGGACTTTATTTTGTTCATTTACAATATTTATATGATCTTTGTTATATGATCATTCTTTTAACACATGTTGATTACATTTATCACTTTAGAAGCGCTACACTATTTTTTACTTTTTGTTTGTTGATCTTTGTTTGTTTAAGTGTTGGCTGCTGTGCTTTTTATGTACATTTGATTCTAGCGCAGTGTTTTCCCCCTATTCCTATTCACTAAATGAAAGCCCAGCCCCCCACAGTTAGTAACACACCCCTAGGAACACTTAACCCCTACACTGCCACACACTGGTTAACCCCTTCACTGCCAGTGTCATTTACACAGGAATCACTGCATTTATATAGCAGTGATTACTGTATAAATGACAAAGGTCCCAAAAATGTGTCAAAAATGTGTCAAAAATGTCCGATGTGTCCGCCGCAATGTCGCAATCACAATAAAAATCGCTGATCGCCGCCATTACTAGTAAAAAAAAAAAAATAATAAAAAATTATTAATAAAAATGCCATAAAACTATCCCTATTTTGTAAACGCTATAACTTTTGCGCAAACCAATCAATAATCGCTTATTTTCGGGGGGTTTTTTGTTTTTTTTTACCAAAAATATGTAGAAGAATACGTATCGTCCTAAACTGAGGGAAAAAAAATGTTTTTTATATATTTTTGGGGGATATTTATTATAACAAAAAGTAAAAAATAATGCGTTTTTTTCAAAATTGTCGCTCTATTTTTGTTTATAGCGCAAAAAAAAATCGCAGGGGTGATCAAATACCACCAAAAGAAAGCTCTATTTGTGGGAAAAAAAGGACGTCAATTTTGTTTGGGAGCCACGTCGCACAATTGTCAGTTAAAGCGTTGCAGTGCCGAATCGCAAAAAGTGGTCTGGTCTTTGACCAGCAAAATGGTCCGGTCTGTAAGTGGTTAATATCCTTTAACCTTCCCGGAGGTTTTCCCAAGTGTGGTTCGGGGGTTACATTTCAGCAACATTAGCGGTAACCCCCAAGCCACACTCGGGATTGCATTTCAGGAACCTGGTGCGGTATACTTACCTTGTCCCCAGGATCCTGCAATGTCCCCCTGCTCTGTCCGTTGTCTCTTTCCTCCGCCCGATGCCTGTGCCGGGCTCCGTTCCCTGCGAGTGTTGCGACGCACGGGGTGCAAATTCGAAAAATTGAAAAATCATAATCCATACAGTACACTGTAATCTTACAGATCACATTACTGTATGAAATTATTTCACATCCCTTTTGTCCCCAGTGCTTTGTCCAATGCCCCGCATGCAGTTTTATGTGATATATACGGTTCTTTCTGCCTGGAAACTGGAGATTGTCCATAGCAACCAAAAAGTGTCCCTTTATTTTAAAAGTGGTTTTAGACCAGCTAGAAAACAGCGATAGTAAATTAGAACACTTGCAGATTTAAGCGATAGTGAATCATGGGGAAATTAATTTTATTATTACTATATTATTATTTTTTTATAATTATTTATATTTATTTATTATATTATAATTTATGATTATGTGTTTCAAACTTTATCATACCCAGGATATCTACTAGACTTGTTTGGACAGATTTAAGTGTGTTATTGCTAAGAATTACAGGCCTACAATATAAAACACCAAATTTTTATGCAAAATAATTGTACCGCTTTGAGATGCAAAAATCTGACATAATCATATCGCCAGGGAGGCTCTTTTTGTTCTTCCTATATTCATATAATCACAAGGACACTTTAAGGCGTATACCACTCCATTTTAAGGAATAGTATATGCCTTAAAGTCTCCTTGTGATCAAATGTATAGCTGCCTTTAAAGGACTACTCTTCAATGATAAAAGGTACAGTTCATTTTTAAATAAAATTGATCTGTTTATGTATATTGTGTCAAGTCAGGAATCCAAGCTTAACTTTTATGCAAATTTTCTGTGAATATATGTTTACATTTTTAAAATGACATTTACATTTGTTTGAAATGTAATAACTAGAATGTTATTTGGTTATGCAGCAATTCTAGGTAATAAGCCAAAGCATCCGTGACCCAAGGGCGTCTGCAGGTATGGGCAAAGGGGGTCAAGTGCCCCCCCTCGGATCTTAAATTCAGTACCGTTGTACAGTTGCGTTGCTATTAGGGTGCAGGCAGCCCAAGCCCGGGTGCCACCTGCCAGTGGGGTGACACCATCAAGGTGCTGTCAAGCCCCCCCCCATCAGTGTAGTGTGACTTCGGGCTCTTTTCCCTTCTCAGTCCAGCAGAGAACTCTGCGCTGTGACAGGAGAAAGGAGAGCTGTGGGCTGTCAGAGGTTTCCCCTGCTCGCCCTTCCCAATTCTCCTGTCAGGGAGAAGAGATGGAGGCTCTTGAAGTTGGAGTTGTAAAGTATCAAACCAGGCAGAACTTCAGCAATGCAGGTTTATTAACAGCTGATAGCATACAGGTTTATGTTCAAAGTATTACAACATACAGGTCTAATTTATACAGTTTCTTACAATGCAAGCATATTAGATATAGGTATTCTTATTCCCTAACCAAATTGAAACAATTGTGAATTGTTCTCACCTTGAACCAGAATTAATGTTTTTTGCCAATTCTTGGGAACCCGTCACCTGATAGGGACCAGTCGATCGACTGGTGCTCAGGTCCCCTCACAGAGTTCTGGGTTCCAGCTCGACCAAGTTCGTGAGGGAAATTCACCTGAGACCACACTCTGGAACAAGTTAAGAAGTCTTCTCTGACTCATACGAGGAGACAAGTTTCGGACAGATATTTGTCCATTGGTTCTGACCTCTATGACCCTTGCAGTAGGGCAGCATACACAGAGTTCAGCCTTATGAGCTCCTATCTGACTTGTCTGACTAACAATTGTAGAGCTTGCATTTATATACCCTTTTTACAAGCCTTATTTTATCATCTCTCCTACAGTACATGTGATTGGTCGCTAAGATCTACGTCAATGTAACTAAACATAAATCTGACACCTGTTCTATAACCAGATAAGCTTAATTATTCCCAGAATTCCTATATGCTCATTGAAGGGATTTATAACTGCTTTTGTCCAATTAAAAACACCTGTGTAGAGACAGTCCGGCACCCAGCTGTGTTATCAAACCCTCCTTATCTTTATAACATTTAACTAAGTTCAAGAATTACAGATTTAGGACCTTGAGAGAATGAACTTTCAATAACCCCACCAGATGTGTTATATGTCTCACTATATGTATGCATTTTAACAGTTTTAATGAGGGCACAAACAGACCTTTGTTTGACCCTGTCAAACTTAATTAATGTTCTGTACATAACTCCCATATTCCACATATTTTTTTTTAATCACCTGTTTTGTTATCTTATTTGTTTGATTTATATGCATTTCAAGGACTTGGGACAGTTCTGTATGACTAATGCCGCGTACACACGTAGCGGACTATCCGACGGACTTAGTCTGGCGGGCTTCCCGCCAGACTGTCCGTCCGACTTTCCGAACGGGCTACTTGCCCACACATGGCACTTTTTCAACGGACTAATACGGCGTACTAAGTCCGCCGTACTATCCGCCCTACTTTTGAAATGAACGGACTCGCCCACACGCGTGGAGGAAAGTCCGCTCATTTCGAGCGCGTCTCCAGGTAGGTGGGGCTTGCGAAGGAGATGTCGCTGGCCCCGCCACCTGGTATGGACTTAAAGGGGAACCCAGACCCTTGTCCGAGCACGCTACCCGGTCGGCCAGGAAAGGGGGGGACTAGCGAGCGCCCCCCCTCCTGAGCCGTACCAGACTGCGTGCCCTCAACATGGGGGTGACTTGGGGAAGGGGGGGCCGCGCGGCCCCCCCACCCCAAAGCACCTTGTCCCCATGTTGATGAGGACAAGGGCCTCTTCCCGACAACCCTGGCCATTGGTTGTCGGGGTCTGCGGGTGAGGGGCTTATCGGAATCCGAGAGCCCCCTTTAATAAGGGGGACCCCGGATACCGGCCTCCACCCTATGTGAATGAGTATGGGGTACAATGTACCCCTACCCATTCACCTGTGAAAAAAGTACAAAAAAAACACAACACAAGGTAAAAATAGTTTATTGCACAGCTCCGGGGGGTCTTCTCGCCGGACTCCTCCGCTATTTTCTTCTAGCTCTTTTGCTAGTGGAGGGGCCCGGCTTTCTTCCTCGCCGCCGCCCTTCTTCTGACTTCAGGGGTCTTGTCCCCCTCTTCGGTTCTTCTGCCGGGCCACCGCACCTTCTTATAGCTCTTTTACAGGCGGTGGCCCGGTCTTCTGTTGCCGCTGCTGTTGCCGCCGCCGCCGCCTCCTGTTCTTCTGTTCTTCTCTTCAGATGTGGATTCGTCGCTCCCTCCGCTCACAATGGCTCCGACGCGCGCCGACTTATATAGGGACATCACCGGATGATGTCCCCGCCCATTATGGTGTCACAGTCCCAGAGGATGTTGGGACTGTGACATCATACTAGGCGGGGACATCATCCGGTGATGTCCCTATATAAGTCGCCGTGCCCCGGTACCCGTCATTGTGAGCGGAGGGAGCGACGAGTCAACATCTGGAGAGAAGAACAGAAGAACAGGAGGCGGCGGCGGCGGCGACAGCCGCCGCGACAGAAGACCGGGCCACCGCCCGTAAAAGAGCTATAAGAAGGCGCGGTGGCCCGGCAGAAGAACCGAAGAGGGGGACAAGACCCCCGAAGTCGGAAGAAGGGCGGCGGCGAGGAAGAAAGCCGGGCTCCTCCGCTAGCAAAAGAGCTAGAAGAAGATAGCGGAGGAGTCCGGCGAGAAGACCCCCGAAGACGGAAGACCCCCGAGCTGTGCAATAAACAATTTTTACCTTGTGTTGTGGTTTTTCTTGTACTTTTTTCACAGGTGAATGGGTAGGGGTACATTGTACCCCATACTCATTCACATAGGGTGGGGGCCGGTATCCGGATTCCGATAAGCCCCTCGCCCGCAGACCCCGACAACCAACGGCCAGGGTTGTTGGGAAGAGGCCCTTGTCCTCATCAACATGGGGACAAGGCACCCCCCCTGGTACGGCTCAAGGGGGGGGGGCACTCGCTCGTCCCCCCCTTTCCTGGCTGGCTGGGTAGCGTGCTCGAACAAGGGTCTGATGTGGACCTGGGGGGGAACCCCCACGCCGATTTTTTCGGCGTTGGGGTTCCCCTTTAAGTCCATACCAGGTGGCGGGGCCAGCGACGTCTCCTTTGCGGGCCCCGCCTACCTGGAGACCCACTCGAAATGAGCGGACTTTTCTCCGGGCGGGAAAAGTCCATTCATTTCAAAAGTACGGCGGACTGGCATACACACGGCCGGATTGTCCGCCGAAATGCGAGATTGGAGTGCAAAAATACTTTCTAAGTCCGCCGTACTTTCGGGTCAAAAAAGTCTGCCGGAGGCTACACACGGGGGGATTGTCCGGCGGACTTGAGTTTGCCGGACTTTTCCACCCGATTGTTTGATCGGGTGGAAAGGGCCCTTTCACACGGGACGGATCCATAATGATCCGCCCCGTGATGATCCGCTTGCTCAGCGGGGATCGCTCCATTTATCCCCACTGAGCCGGCGGGGGTCAGATCTCCGTTCTCCTCTATGGAGGATCGGATGAATACGGACTGTCTGTCCGTGTTCATCCGATCTGCTCTGCAGATGGATAGAAAAATTGGATTTTCCTCCATCTGCAGAATGGGACCATAGCGGAGACAGATGATATCGGGTGTCAGTGGATGTTCATCTGCAGACACCCGCTATCTCATAGGGATGCATGTATGTCCGTATTTCATCCGAAAACGGATGGATGAAATACGGACATACTGTCCGCATGTTTGAAAGGGGCCTAAAATCTATTCTAATGAACTTTCACCCAGTAAAATATCTTATAAAAAGTATGAGAAAGAAGCAGAGAGGTCATCTAAAGTTCAGCATTTAAAACTTTCTCTATATTTATACATTAATAAAGATTAATAATTATTGTTTTACTATTTAACAATACTATTGATAAGACCACTACTATATAATAATAATAACAACAATTATATTATCGATAAAACATATGCAAATCAATGTGAATAATATGAAATACATTGGCTAATATGAGATTCTACAACACTCTCACCAGATTCCCTGCCCAGCTTCCTGCCTGCTCCGTTCCTTCCCTATTGGCCATAACTGAGAGCCAATCAAAGGAGACTAGGGGCTAGGGGAAACCCTAGCCCCTAGTCCGGGAAAACCCAGAGTGAGCAAGGGAGGGATCATTGCTGTAGTTTCGCTGGGTCTGGTAAAAGGGCCCGTCGGCCATTATCCATTACTTATCCTAGGGACTGTACTATGTCTGCAGTCTCTGACCATGTTAATGTGATAATGACATTGTCGAAAAGGGGTGGTGCATGGGTGACCCTAAAATGATGCCCCCCCCCGAAAAAGTTTTGCAGACGCCCATGACCTATTAAAGCTATCCAGTGAGGTAGCTTGTCTACGGGAACCTGTCAAGTTAAATTGGAAGCCCTTTCATCGTCCTTGAAGTGGACAGCCAGAGAGAAGACGTGGGACTGGAGATAATTCCCAAAAGTGATTTCTATTAGAGTGTTTCAGAGAAGTCACGGGAAAATTCCAGTCAGTTTTCACAACATCACGGAAAATGCCAGCCCAAATGTTGCTGGGACAAGTGAATCCAGCCACCCCAGTCTCAACGTCTGATGTGGTGGGGGAAGCAAAGAATGAAATCCTTGTCGAGGAGTTCTATCCGATGAATACTCCCCTCTCATTGGAATGGAAGGAAAATCCAAGAATCAGCTCCTGAGATTGCAGGTTGCATTCTCCAAGAGTGAGTTTGATGTGGGGTGTGCAAAGAGCACCCAACACCGGATCTGTCTTCAAGAAAATAAGCCCCCAGATTCCTTTAGGGGACTTGGAAGGCCTGCGTGAACAACTGGCAGAACTGAAGAGAGCAGTATCATCTGAGAGTCCCAAAGTCCATAAGCTTCCCCAATAGTGGTGGTACAGAAGAAGAATGGGTCACTGGGGTTATATATCGACTATCGGATGCTGAATCGAAGGACCTGACCAATATACCACCCCAAGAATAGAAGATGCCTTGAAGAGCCTGTCAGGGGCAAAGTGGTTTAACGTGCTGGATATTGAAGAGTGGGTACTATCAAATCTCCATGCACCCTGAGGATCGGGAGAAGACTGTTTTCATTACACACGTGGAGTTCTTTAAATTTGACTGTATCCCTCAAGGCCTCTTTGGTGCCCCAGCCACCTTCCAAAGGCTAATGGAGAAGACTGTGGGTGATATGAACCTGATCGAGTTGTTGGTGTACTTAGACGACATTTTTGGAAAAAACCCTTGCACAAAGAACGTCTGGAGAAGGTCCTCAAGAGACTTCATGACGAGGGGTTGAAGCTGTCTCTGGAGAAGTGCCAATTCTATCAACGTTCAGTCAGCTACCTTGGCCACATTGTGTCTGTAGAAGGAGTGGCCACCAACCCCCAGAAGCTGGCGGCTATCACCTTCTAACAACCGCTCTAGTCCTGGCTTATGCAGAGCAAGCCATATGAACTACACATTGACGCCAGTCAAGATGGTTTTGACGGGTGCTGTATCAAAAGCATAACGGCCACCTACGGCCTGTTACCTACATGAGTTGTAGCTGGGCCCCTGCCAAGATGAACTACCCCATGCACAAACTTGAGTTCCTGGTCTTGAAGTGGGCGGTGGTGGATAAGCTGAGGTATTACTCGTATGGAGCAGAGTTCATGATCAAGACTGACAATAATCCTCTCACCTACATCCTTACTACTGCCAAGTTGGATGCTATGGGTCACATATGTTTGGCCGCCCTATTGGAGTTTACTTTTAGCCTAAAGTATCGACTGGGGGTTTGGAACAAAGATGCGGATGCTTTGTCAAGAAGGCCCCATTGTTCCAGAGACCCTCTAGAAGACTGGGCCCAGCTGATACCTGAAGGGGTTTGAGCCTTTATGTCAAGGAGCAGAAGAGAATGGAGTGTCAGCCGCTAGTGTCCTCAGATGTTATTGCAACATTACCCAAGTCAGGGATAAAGGTCTGCCCAAGCTCTCTAAGAAAGACTTATGAAGGGACCAGTTGGAAGATCCCCTCTGTAGCTTGGCATTGAAGGCCTTGAAGAGCCAACTCCCTGATTTGCTTCTCACTGACTCCCCGAAAGAAACCTGCCTGCTGCACAGTGAGTGGGATCAGCTGCAGCTGCACCAGGGGGTGTTCTACCAAAAGGGCCCCTCTGAGGATCCCGAAGACAAATAGCAGTTATTCCTACTGGAAAAACATAGGGAGACAGTGTTAACTGCCCTACACAACAATCATGGCCACCTAGGGCCGAAAGGACTTTCCACCTGGTGAGGGACCAATTTTACTGGCCCAGAATGCGGACTGAAGTCAAGGGTATTGCTACTCCTGCATCAGGTGTATTCAACGGAAGACTCTGCCTCACCGAACTGCCCCAATGGGCCATCTTCACATCCAAGACCCATGGAGCTGGTGTACATTGACTTTCTGTGCTTGGAGCCTGATCTGAGTAGACAGGGAAATAAGCCCAGGCATTTCCACAGTGGCCAAGATCTTAGTGGAGAAATTTTTTGTGCACTATGGTCTGCCTCAACACATCCACTCTGATCAAGGGAGAGACTTTGAGAGCAGCCTCATCAAGAAACTTTTAGACCTGTTAGGCATCAAGCAGTCCAGAACCACCCCATCCCATCCTCCAGGGGATCTTCAGCCAGAGAGTTTCAACCAAACCCTTCTGGATATGCTTGAACTCTGACTTCAGAACAAAAGCAGCACTGGAGGAAGCATATAGCGGCTATCGTGCATGCTTATAACAGCACCGCAAATTATGCCACAGGATACTTTCCCTATCGGTTGATGTTCGGACGGGAGGCCCAGCTGCTAGTAGATTTGGGTGGGGCCTGTGACGCTGATGTCATTACGTTCGTAGGAGATTGATGGACAGCAAACTAACAGCAGGAAGCCTGTGGAGACGTCGCGATCTCCATCTTTGATTTGTAATATCACAATGCTCAAGTTTGATGACCCTTTTGTAAGTGCATTTTTTATTGCTTGAATAAATACACTGTTTGAGCGATTACACAATTTCTGCTTTTGTCTTTTGAGTGGTATGTTTGTAGTGGCAATTAAGGGCACTGCTAGAGAAGCCGTTATAGGTGTTGGGGATACCTGAAAACTTCCCTGTGCTTTGTGAGACCACCATATTGTGGTCATCTGGAGTTGGTAAGGGGTAGGGATGAGCTTCGTGTTCGAGTCGAACGTACGTTCAACTCGAACAATGGCTGTTCGTCCGTTCGGCGAAATCCGAACACTTTGGTCCGTTCGCGTCAAATTCGCGTGGCGCTCACGGCCCACAATGCACTGTGATGGCGCAGTGCATTGCTGGCTCATGATTGGCCAAGCATGCACTGTGACCCCGCATGCTTGGCCAATCGCAGCGCCAGCAGCGAGGAGAGCCATGATTGGCCACAGGCAGGATGCCTGTGGCCAATCATAGCTCAGGCTGTGTAGTGCACGCCCCACACTATATAAGGCCGCCATTGCGGCGGCCTCGTGTAGTGTGTTGGCGTCTGAAGCAGTGGGTGTTCTGTGTACCTTCAACACAGTACACACCGATCGTTTTCGGCCGATTTTCTATCTTGCTGTTGTGTAGTGGTTATTGTCTGCGTGCCCTGACCGCAGTATACACCGCTTGCCCAATTGCCATCTGCAGGAGTTATTGGAAGTTGTGTGTGCCTCCAGCACAGCACAGTATACATCTGTATATACCCCTTTATCTCTGCTGTTTTCTGGTTATTGTCTGCGTGCCCTGACCGCAGTATACACCGCGATATTCACCTCACCTATATAGCTAGTGATCTATCTTTAATAATAGAGCTTGCAGTCAGTAGTGTTAGGAGATAGTGCGTGCTGTCTGCGTGCTCTGTACCCAGTACATACCGCTATATCCACCTACATAGCTCTTCTCTATTTGAGCCCAATTGCCATCTGCAGGAGTTATTGGAAGTTGTGTGTGCCTCCAGCACAGCACAGTATACATCTGTATATACCCCTTTATCTCTGCTGTTTTCTGGTTATTGTCTGCGTGCCCTGACCGCAGTATACACCGCGATATTCACCTCACCTATATAGCTAGTGATCTATCTTTAATAATAGAGCTTGCAGTCAGTAGTGTTAGGAGATAGTGTGTGCTGTCTGCGTGCTCTGTACCCAGTACATACCGCTATATCCACCTACATAGCTGTTCTCTATTTGAGCCCACTTGCCATCTGCAGGAGTTTCTGCAGGAGTTAGTGGGTGTTGTGTGCCTCCAGCACAATATAAACTACCCAACTTCTGTTTTACCCAACTCCCTTCAGGCCATTACCATGTCTGGAAGGCCAGCAAGGAGAGGCAGACAGGCGCAAGCCGATAAAAGAGGGCAAGCAGGCTCTGTGTCTAGAGACAACAGTGCTGGTCGTGGACGAGGTGCATTGTCATCAGCACGTGGCCATGGGACATGCTTGTCCTTCTTTTCGGCAGCTGGACATGTTGAACCGCAACATGCCAACGACTTGGTAGAGTGGATGACCAAGCCCTCTTCATCCTCCTCATCCTCTCTCACCCAGTCTCAGGGTAGTAGCAAAGCAGCTGCCAACGCATCGTCTTCCCTCCTCTCAATGTCATCATCAGTGACTCCTTCCCTAGACCCACCACGTTCTCCTGAGGAGTCTCCTGAACTCTTTGAGCACAGTGTTGGGTACATGCTCCAGGAGGATGCCCAGTGTTTTGTGGGCTCTGATGATGACACTCAGCTAGAGGAAGGCAGTAGCGTGAGCGCAGACAGAGGGGATGCTCAAGAAGGACAGCAATCTGGCAGTCATGTTCCACAAGCTGCAGCATACTGCCAGGTTTGCTACAGCGATGAAGAGGGAGGGGATGATGAGGGCACTGACTCCACGTGGGTGCCTGGAAGGAGGGAGGAGGAGGAGGAGGAGGAGGAGGCACATGTCCAACGAGGCAGGATGCCCTCCGGGGGCCAGCTTAGGGGCAGCACACCGACTGAATCACACCGCAGAGCTCCGCCTGTGCAGAGCACTGCCTCTGCGCGTTATTCTAAAAGTTCTTTGGTGTGGGCCTTTTTTGAGACGAGTGCATCAGATCGCACCGCTGCTATTTGCAACATATGTCTCAAGCGTATCTCACGTGGCCAAAACATCAGCCGCTTGGGCACCACATGCTTGACCAGACATATGTTGACCTGCCATGCAGCTCGTTGGCAAGCGTACCTCAAAGACCCACACCAAAGAACAAAGCGGACCTCTCCTTGCTCCTCATCAGCTGGCATCTCCAACCCCACTAGACCTTCAGTCCTCTCTGAAACCTGCTCTGAGAGGAATGAAGGTGTAGAATTAGGTGTGTCACAGCCAAGTGCTTCCGGGAACTCTGCTAGCGGTACACCCACGTCCGATTATAGCAGGCAAATGTCCCTGCCCCAGCTGCTGGACCGGCGGAAGAAGTTTACTCCCAGCCATCCACATGCCCAGCGGTTGAATGCTAGCTTGGCTAAATTGCTAGCACTTCAACTGCTGCCTTTTCAGTTGGTAGACTCGGCCCCCTTCCGTGAGTTTGTACAATGTGCGGTTCCTCAGTGGCAGGTCCCCAAACGCCACTTTTTCTCACGGAAGGCGATTCCAGCTCTCTACCGGCATGTGGAAGGCAATGTCCTTGCCTCGCTGGACAGGGCGGTCAGCGGTAAGGTGCATATTACCGCTGACTCATGGTCCAGCAGGCATGGACAGGGACGTTACCTGTCTTTCACGGCCCATTGGGTCACTCTTCTGGCTGCTGGGAAGGATGCAGGACAAGGTGCAGTAGTGTTGGAGGTTGTTCTGCCACCACGCCTCCA
Source organism: Lithobates pipiens (assembly GCF_037356315.1). Lineage (NCBI taxonomy): Eukaryota > Metazoa > Chordata > Amphibia > Anura > Ranidae > Lithobates > Lithobates pipiens. The sequence continues at coordinate 412,520,580 of NW_027507903.1, read as the reverse complement.
AAATGCTACTATTCTTCTTCCTCCATGGCCTCTTCCAGTGCTCTGTCCTCAGAACCAGCGGTGCTCCATAGGCGTTCCAGGGGCTACGCAAGTACGCAGGCAAAACGATGCCATGCCGTGCTTGCGCTGGTTTGTTTGGGGGACAGGAGCCACACTGGGGCGGATGTTTTTTCAGCTCTGCAGGGGCAGGCCGAGAGGTGGTTGACGCCACGCCAGCTTAAGCCAGGAATGGTGGTTTGCGACAATGGCACCAACCTCCTCTCCGCCCTCCGACAGGGACAACTGACCCATGTGCCCTGTGTAGCTCACATCCTTAACCTGGTGGTGCAGCGGTTCTTGGGCAGGTACCCCGGCTTACAGGATGTCCTGAAGCAGGCCAGGAAAGTCTGTGTGCATTTCCGCCGATCATTTAATGCCTGTGCTCGGCTGGCTGAGCTCCAAAAGGAGTTGAACCTGCCCAAGAACCGCCTTATATGTGACATGCCCACCAGATGGAACTCAACATTGGCCATGCTGCAGCGGCTGCACACGCAGCAGAGGGCCATCAATGAGTACCTGTGCGACTACGGCACCAGGACAGGGTCAGGGGAGCTCGGTTTTTTCTCACCACGCCAGTGGGGCATGATCAGGGATGCATGCACTGTCCTGTCACCGTTTGAGGAGGCCACAAGGATGGTGAGCAGTGACAGTGCATGCATCAGTGACAATGTACCTCTTGTCCACCTCTTGGAGCATACGCTGCGTGGAATAATGGACAGGGCACTTGAGGCAGAACAGAGGCAGGAAGAGGAGGACTTCCTTGCCTCTCAAGGCCCCCTTTATCCAGACAGTGTTCCTGCTGTGCCACCCATCACACAGGAAGAGGATGAGGAGGAGGAAGAGGAGGAGGAGGATGATTGTGTCAGCATGGAGGTGGAGGCTGGCACTCAGCATCAGCAGCAGCAGCAGCAGCAGTCTTGTAGGGATGATTTACAGTCCCAAGAAACACGTGGACTTGTACGTGGCTGGGAGGAGGTAGCTGTGGATCATGTTGCCCTTAGTGACCCAGAGGACTCCGGACCGAATGCCTCAGCTAACCTACGCTGCATGGCCTCCCTGATCCTGCAAAGCCTGCGGAAGGATCCTCGTATTCTTCGGATCAAGGAGAGGGACCATTACTGGCTGGCCACTCTCCTTGATCCACGGTACAAGGGTAAGGTTGCCGACCTTATCTTGCCATCGCAGAGGGAGCAGAGGATGAGACATCTCCGGGAGGCCTTGCAGAAAGGTCTGTGCAACGCGTTCCCAGAGACTGGGAGGTTACAAACTCCTGGTCCTGGACAACGTGTTGCTGAGGCATCGGTCAGAAGGAGCGGTGGAGAAGGTGGCCGTCTGACTGATGCTTTCAGACAATTTTTTAGTCCGCAGCCCCAAGGTATGATCGGTTCCAGCACCCATCGCTAGGGATGAGCTTCGAGTTCGAGTCGAACTCATGTTCTACTCGAACATTGCCTGTTCGCCTGTTCAGCGAACAGTGAACAATTTGGGCTGTTCGCAGCAAATTCGAAAAGCCGGAACACCCTATACAAGTCCATGGGAGAAATCTAAAGTGCTCATTTTAAAGGGTAATATGCAGGTTACTGTCCTAAAAAGTGTTTGGGGACCTGGGTCCTGCCCCAGGGGACATGGATCAATGCAAAAAAAAGTTTTAAAAACGGCAGTTTTTTCAGGAGCAGTGATTTTAATAATGATTAAAGTGAAACAATAAAAGTGTAATATTCCTTTAAATTTCGTAGCTGGGGGGTATCTATAGTATGCCTGTGAAGGGGCGCATGTTTCTGGTGCTTAGAACTGTCCCTGCACAAAGTGTCATTTGTGCAGGAAAAAAAGTCTTTTAAAATCACTTGCGGCTAAATTGTCGGGTCTCCGTAATACAGAGAACACTCAATGAGTGTTCTCTGTATTAGCCGACAATTCATTCATTCATTGATTAAAAAAAAAAAAAAAAAAGTGTGGGGGTTCCCCTAAATTCAATTACCAGGCCCTTCAGGTCTGACATGGATATTAAGGGGAACCCCGTGTCAAATTAAAAAAAAAATTGACGTGGGGGTCCCCCCAAATATCCATACCAGACCCTTCAGGTCTGATATGGATATTAAGGGGAACCCCGCATCAAATTTTTAAAAAAAATTGCCGTGGGGGTCCCCCTAAAAATCCATATCAGACCCTTTATCCGAGCACGCAACCTGGCAGGCCGCAGGAAAAGAGGGGGGGACGAGAGAGCGGCCCCCCCTCCCTCCTGAACCGTACCAGGCCACATACCCTCAACATTGGGAGGATGCTTTGGGGGTCTGTGACCCCTCAAAGCACCTTGTCCCCATGTTGATAAGGACAAGGGCCTCATCCTCACAACCCTGGCCATTGGTTGTGAGGGTCTGCGGGCGGGGGGCTTATCAGAATCTGGAAGCCCCCTTTAACAAGGGGACCCCCAGATCCCGCCCCCCCCTGTTTGAAATGGTAAGGGTCAAAGAAAGTGTCAAAATGGTTAAATAAGACAAACACACTTTTGAAAAATTCCTTTATTAAAAATGAAAAAAAAAAAAAAAAAGATTCCAGCGGTGCTAATCCACTCTTGCTATCCAGCGACGGATCTCCGGGGTCCAGCGATGGATGATCATATCCAGCGACGGGGGATCTCTCAGTCCAGCGCTGTCCATACATCCGTCTTCTGTCTCCACTCCGGAGACACTGCAGAGAGCCCAGCGCTGACGTTTCTTATATTAGGAGGGCGGGGCCACCCGTCACCTGACCCCGCCCCCTCTGACGCTGGTGAAGGGAGCCAGGGGTTCCCCAGTGACGTGTGGGTGACCCCGCCCCCTCTGATGTAACGGAAACCTGCGTTACATCAGAGGGGGCGGGGTCACCCACACGTCACTGGGGAACCCCTGGCTTCCCTCTCCAGCGTCAGAGGGGCGGGGTCAGGTGACGGGTGGCCCCGCCCTCCTAATATAAGAAACGTCAGCGCTGGGCTCTCTGCAGTGTCTCCGGAGTGGAGACAGAAGAAGGATGTATGGACAGCGCTGGACTGAGAGATCCCCCGTCGCTGGATATGATCATCCATCGCTGGACCCCGGAGATCCGTCGCTGGATAGCAAGAGTGGATTAGCACCGCTGGAATCTTTTAATTTTTTAATTTTTTTCATTTTTAATAAAGGAATTTTTCAAAAGTGTGTTTGTCTTATTTAACCATTTTGACACTTTCTTTGTGAAATGGTAGGGGTACTTTTGTACCCCCTTACCATTTCAAACAGGGGGGGGGCCGGGATCTGGGGGTCCCCTTGTTAAAGGGGGCTTCCAGATTCTGATAAGCCCCCTGCCCGCAGACCCTCACAACCAACGGCCAGGGTTGTGAGGATGAGGCCCTTGTCCTTATCAACATGGGGACAAGGTGCTTTGAGGGGTCACAGACCCCCAAAGCATCCTCCCAATGTTGAGGGTATGTGGCCTGGTACGGTTCAGGAGGGAGGGGGGCCGCTCTCTCGTCCCCCCCTCTTTTCCTGCGGCCTGCCAGGTTGCGTGCTCGGATAAAGGGTCTGATATGGATTTTTAGGGGGACCCCCACGTCAATTTTTTTTTTAATTTGATGCGGGGTTCCCCTTAATATCCATATCAGACCTGAAGGGTCTGGTATGGATATTTGGGGGGACCCCCACGGCAATTTTTTTTTAAAATTTGACACGGGGTTCCCCTTAATATCCATGTCAGACCTGAAGGGCCTGGTAATTGAATTTAGGGGAACCCCCACGCTTTTTTTATTTTTTTTTAATCAATGAATGAATGAATTGTCGGCTAATACAGAGAACACTCATTGAGTGTTCTCTGTATTACGGAGACCCGACAATTTAGCCGCAAGTGATTTTAAAAGACTTTTTTTCCTGCACAAATGACACTTTGTGCAGGGACAGTTCTAAGCACCAGAAACATGCGCCCTTTCACAGGCATACTATAGATACCCCCCAGCTACGAAATTTAAAGGAATATTACACTTTTATTGTTTCACTTTAATCATTATTAAAATCACTGCTCCTGAAAAAACTGCCGTTTTTAAAACTTTTTTTTGCATTGATCCATGTCCCCTGGGGCAGGACCCAGGTCCCCAAACACTTTTTAGGACAGTAACCTGCATATTACCCTTTAAAATGAGCACTTTAGATTGTGAACGTTCGAGTCCCATAGACTTTAATAGGGTTCTAAAGTTCACACGAAGTTTAGGTCTGTTCGCAGGTTCTGGTGCGAACCGAACAGGGGGGTGTTTGGCTCATCCCTACCCATCGCCAGCGTCTGATTTACATGGTGCAGGAATACCTAGGGGCAAGGTCAGACTTGGACACCTTTCCCACCGAAAATCCTCCGGCTTACTGGGTCTTGAGGATGGATCACTGGCCAGAGCTTGCACAGTATTCAATTGAGCTACTGGCCTGTCCTGCATCCAGTGTTCTTTCGGAACGCACCTTCAGTGCTGCTGGTGGCTTTGTTACCGATCACAGGGTGCGCCTGTCCACCGAATCAGTTGATCGACTGACCTTCATCAAGATGAATCAGTCTTGGATCACCCACAGCTACCAAGCACCTGAAGCTGATGTAACAGAATAATTTTTTTTCAAATACCACATCCCTTCAAGACTGCCTATGCTGATGCTGAGTGACTGTCCTGTTATGTTGATTGTCTATCCTCTTCCTCCTCCGCTGATATGTTGGAAGAACATTTCTGGTTCTGGTTGATGCCATCAGCCCAATTTTTCTGCCCCTGTTTAACAGGGGCGTTTAAGTACAATTTTTGATGCAATGCTTTGCAGCAGGGCTAATTCCTGCAATAAAACTAGAGTATATGGCAGAGGTTGCAGTGTGGTGGCACCAGCACCAGTGCCTAAGGCCCAATTTTTCTGCCCCTGTTTAACCACTTCAGCTCCGGACCAATAAACACCTTAAGGACCAGAGGTCTTTTTGCAATTTCGCACTGCGCTGCTTTAACTGGTAATTGCGCAGTCATGCAATATTGCACCCAAACGAAATTTGCGTCCTTTTCTTCCCACAAATAGAGCTTTCTTTTGATGGTATTTGATTGCCTCTGCGATTTTTTTTTTTTGCGATATAAATGGAAAAAGAGCGAAAATTTTGAAAAAAAAAGATATTTTCTTCTTTTTGTTATAAGAAAAATCGAATAAACTAAATTTTAGTCATACATTGAGGGCAAAATTTATTCAGCCACATGTCTTTAGTAAAAAAAAATGTCAATAAGCGTATATTTTTTGGTTTGCGCAAAAGTTATAGCGTCTACAAACTAGAGTACATTTTCTGGAATTTACACAGCTTTTAATTTATGACTGCCGATCTCATTTCTTGAGGTGCTAAAATGGCAGGGCAGTACAAATCCCCCCCAAATGACCCCATTTTGGAAAGTAGACTAGTCGCGCACGGCACCCCGAAAACCAATCACCACCTTCAGGATTTCTAAGGGTGCAAATTTTTGATTTAACTCCTCACTACCTATCACAGTTTCGAAGGCCATAAAATGCCAAAATAGCACAAAACCCCCCCAAATGACCCCATTTTGGAAAGTAGACACCCCAAGCTATTTACTGAGAGGCATGTTGAGTCCATGGAATATTTTATATTTTGCCAAAAGTTGCGGGAATATTACAAACTTTTTTTTTTTTTGCACAAAGTTGTCACTAAATGATATATTGCTCACACATGCTATGGGCAGAAGTCAAATTACACCCCAAAATAAATTCTGCTGCTTCTCCCGAGTACGGGGATACCACATGTGGGGGACTTTTTGGGAGCCTAGCCACGTACGGGACCCCGAAAACCAAGCACTGCCTTCCCGATTTGAATATAAAATGCTACCAAAAAACCTGTTAGCGATGGCAGGGATCAGGCCTGACTCTGCGATCGCTGCAGTTATGTGTTTAGTGTTTTGTAAGTGACAGTGATCGATCGATACTGCACTTGGGTGGGCTGGGCAGAGGGGCAAAACGCAGGTGCTAGCAGGTATTTGGGCTGATCCCGCTAACAATGCATTTTTTTGGAACCCTAAACTGCTGGGGACGCTAGTATAGATCTGATCAGATCAGATATTGATCTGTTCAGATTCTATACCACTACGGGAGGTGTATGCTTTGCGTGTGGGTGTTAGCGGTACTGGCACTAACCTAGCGCTGCCTGGGGCGACGCAGACCCTGACCCTAAAACCTAATTGATATCACCCGCCGGGTGATCAGGGGGTTAAACCTTTATTGGGTAATAAATGGTGGGTGCCCTGATGCTATAAAAAACAAACTAACCAGAGTCACCCGTAACACTTATACGGTGATCAGTGGTGAAAGGGTTAACTAGGGGCAATCAGGGGGTTCAAATTTTTATTAGGTAGTATATGGGGGTCCCTGGCGCTATATAAAAACCTGACGGGGAACCTAAATAACTAACTGGCTAACCAGCGTCACCAGTGACACTTATACTGTGATCGCTGGTGAAAGGGGGTGAAAGGGTTAACTAGCAGCAATCAGGGGGTTAAAACCATTATTGGGTAGTATATCGGGGTACCTAGCGCTATAAAAACCTGGCGGTGAACCTAAAAAGATAACTAGCTACCTAGCGACACTAGCGACACTGATGCAGCGTTCAGAAAAATTAGCGCTTAGTGACACTGGCAAAAGGGGGTGAAAGGGTTAACTAGCGGAAATCAGGGGGTTAAAACCATTATTGGGTAGTATATCGGGGTACCTAGCGCTATAAAAACCTGGCAGTGAACCTAAAAAAATAACTAGCTACCTAGCGACTGTAGCGACACTAATGCAGCGATCAGAAAAACGATCGCTTAGTGACACTGGCAAAAGGGGGTGAAAGGGTTAACTAGCGGCAATCAGGGGGTTAAAACCATTATTGGGTAGTATATCGGGGTACCTAGCGATATAAAAACCTGGCGGTGAACCTAAAAAAATAACTAGCTACCTAGCAACACATGCAGCGATCAGAAAAATGATCGCTTAGTGACACTGGCAAAAGGGGGTGAAAGGGTTAACTAGCGGCAATCAGGGGGTTAAAACCATTATTGGGTAGTATATCGGGGTACCTAGCGCTATAAAAACCTGGCGGTGAACCTAAAAAAATAACTAGCTACCTAGCGACTGTAGCGACACTAATGCAGCGACACTAATGCAGCGATCAGAAAAACGATCGCTTAGTGACACTGGCAAAATGGGGTGAAAGGGTTAACTAGCGGCAATCAGGGGGTTAAAACCATTATTGGGTAGTATATCGGGGTACCTAGCGATATAAAAACCTGGCGGTGAACCTAAAAAAATAACTAGCTACCTAGCGACACATGCAGCGATCAGAAAAATGATCGCTTAGTGACACTGGCAAAAGGGGGTGAAAGGGTTAACTCTAGGGGCAATCAGGGGGTTAAATCTTTATTGGGGGGTGATAGGGGGCTACCCTGCACCTAACACTAACTGTCCTGACAGTTTTTACTGTCACAACTGACACTGAATGCATTGATCAGTAAAGAAATGATCAATGCAATCAGTGACACTGTGACTGGGGGGGGAGGGGGGGCGGGGGGCGATCGGGGGGGGGATCGGGGGGGGGGGTTTGTGTGCCTGTGTGTACCTACATGTCAGTGTAGTGTTGGTGCACACTTACTATTAGTCTTCTCCTCGTAGTCCGGTCAAAAAGACCGCCCCGAGGAGAATGACATCACTTCCTCCTTCCTGTGTAAACAATACACAGTGGGAGGAAGCTTCTCATTGGCCAGGAGCGATCCAGAGGGGGTGGCCGAAAACCAACGGCCATCCCCTCATCACGGAGCGCTCCTGGAGCGAACCGGACCGCCGTAACCAGCGGGAGGGGGTCCGATCGGACCCCCCACCCGCTGGAAGGCAGGCACGTACATCTACGTGATTGTGCCTGCCTGTGCCATTGTGTTGACGTACATTGGCAATACGGCGGTCCTGAAGTGGTTAACAGGGGCGTTTAAGTACAATTTTTGATGCAATGCTTTGCAGCAGGGCTAATTCCTGCAATAAAACTAGAGTATATGGCAGAGGTGGCAGTGTGGTGGCACCAGCACCAGTGCCTAAGGCCCAATTTTTCTGCCCCTGTTTAACAGGGACATGTAATTACAATTCTTGATATAATATTTCACAGGAGGGCCCCTTCCTGTGCCCACCCAGAGTAACGGTGAGGACTTATAGTGTTGTGGCACCAGCACCACAACCACCAAAGGTCAATTTTTCTACCACTGTTCAACAATGGCATGTAATTACAATTCTTGATATAATCGTTCACAGCAGGGCGCTCCAGCGCCCACCAAGAGTCACTTTGAGGGCTTATAATGTTGTGGCAAAACCAACACCTTGTTCCACCATTTCTGCAGAGCATATAGGGCAGGCCCCTACTTTCAAACATCCAACTTACAAACATCTCCTACTTGCAAACGGAAGGAGACAACAGCAAGTGAGATGAAAAAAGATGGACGACAAAACAAATTATACAGGGGTGATAACCCTTCCCTATGTTTTCCAAAAAGCTTAAAAATAGTTTTTTTGACTGGAGCTACACTTTAAAAATGTACCAGTTGAAAATTACAAACAGATTCAACTTAACACAACAAACCTACACAGTCCCTGTCTTGTTTGCACCGCCTGTATACTGCTGTTCTGAGTATATAGGGCCTGGGGGCCACACGCATTTCCTTTTTTTAATATGGGTACAGGGTTCCCCTTAATATGCGTACAAGACCCAAATAGGCTGGTAATGGGCAGGGAGGGCTACCCATGCCATTTTTCGGAATGATTTTCAACCATATTGCAGGAACCAGATATAACATTAAAACCGCAAGCAGTTTTAAATGGTGTTATTTCCGTTAAATGTCATTTTGTGCAGGGACTGTTCTAAACACGGGAAACACGTGGCACTTCACAGGCATACTACAGACACCCCCCAGGCACCATATTTACAGGAATATTTCACTTTTTTTTTTCACTTTAATCATCATTAAAATCAGTGCTCCCGCCAAAACGGCCATTTTTAAAAACATTTTAGGCATTGACCCATGTCCCCTGGGGCAGGAGCCAGGTCCCCAAACCCTTTTTAGGACAGTATCTTGCATATTAGCCGTTAAAATTAGCACTTTTCATTTCGAATGTTCGAGTCCCATAGACTTCAATGGGGTTCTAACGTTCGTAACAAACGTGGGGTCCGTTCGAAAGTTCTGGTACGATCCGAACCGGGGGGTGTTCGGCTCATCCCTAGTAAGGGGTATTATTACTCACTTGTGGTGTGTCACTACCCTGGATAGAGTCACTACTCTGGATAGAGGATCTGGTTTTTATTCATCTTCAATCGGATTGTGGTTTTTGCATTTTATGTGAACTCTTTTTTCATCAGTTTTTTTTTTATTTCTCTTTTTGCACTTTAACTATTTTCCACGGAATTGGACTTTCTTAATTTATTAACAATTATTTTTTAGGTTTTTTTTTTTCATATGTTTTCTATGGTATTCTGAGTTTTTTTTATCACTTGAAATTGTCAATTTAAATTTTTTGTGGTGTCTGCCTTAGTTTTAAATTTTTTCACCATTATTTTCATTATTTGAATTTAAATACTTTTTATTTTATTTTTTATATAATTAAATATCACTGGTTTATTCATTCATAGCAATTGCTGTGAGACAATTGCCTTAGTTTTCTCTTTTGAGAATTATTCATCATTTATTAGCGCTGCACTTTTTTTCACTATAGTATTTCTGAGTTCTTGTGTTAGACTTGAGTGCTAGCTGCTTCTATCCAACTATTGCATAGATAATATTCATCATACTGTTTTAGGGCAGCGTTAACCTTTTTTCTTTTTTTTTTTTTACTGTTGCCAGTAGATTTGGCCTTTGGCACATCCCTCGACCATACCTCAGCAACTTCCCACAGAGGGCATTCGGATCGCCTGTGGAGAAGTTTGAAGACCACCTATGATAAGGCTCAAGCTGCCTCAGACGCCCGAGTACAGAGAAACAAAAGAAACTTTGACCTCAGGGTACGAGTATAGGACCTTAAGCTAGGTGACAAGGTACTGCTGAGAAACCTGGGTGTCCCCAGAAGGCACAAGTTAACAGACCGCTGCAAGTCACAGCCCCAATGTTGTCTGCAAGCAGCTGCCAAGATTCCCAGTATATCAGATCCGGCCAAAGGGAAGCACTGAAGACTTGGCATTACAATCATCTGTTGCCTCTTTTAGAAGCAGTTTGTGTGCCACCACAACCGGATCCACAGTCCACACCTATAGCCTCCCGGAGATCCCGACCAGTGACTAGGTCTCTGCTGGGGCCCCTTGATATGGAAGATGTGGACAGCAATGATGAAGAGATGGGAATGGATTGGCTGTGGCCGTCTCAAATGCCAGGGCCTGACACCCCCCCTTCTTCTCTTTCCAAGGTGACCAAACACTGGGATTCTCAGACCAGAGGCTCCTGAATTTGTGCCTCCACCTTTTGAAGATCTGGAAGACTCACTCTTCCCTGCCGACAGCAGACCCAGGGCCGTCTTTAAGGCAGGGCAAAAGGGGCAGCTGCCCTGGGCCCTGTCATTGTTGTGGGGCCCAAAGCAGCTGCCTCATACTTGCCAACTTGCTAAGTGAACATTCCCTTGTCCCTTGAAGTTTTAGTCCTGTGCTGTGTCCTGATATCTCAGTGTGAAGTGCTGCTACTAATGCTAGACAGCTCTGCCCTATTGTTGTGTACAGATGACTCACCTGCAGACCCTGTGTTTACATGTAAATAAGTGGCATTCATATGTAAATTGCAGTGACATGCATATGTAAATAGCTGAGGCCAACGGAATTGATATGTAACTAAAGGCAGTATTCATTCATATGTATATAATGCCCCGCTGCAGTGAGGAGATGATGTGCTGTAACCTATAGCAACCAGTGAGCAGTATTACTGTATAGTAATCTCTAGCAGCCAATCAAAAAGCAGAAATCATGTGCTGTAACCTCTAGCAACTAATCAGTGAGCCTTAAGGAGTGCTGTAACCTCTAGCCACCAGTCAGTGATCGGTAATGATATGCTGTAACCTCTGGCAACCAATCGCAATTGTCTGTTTTCCTGTGTACGCTTACCTGCTTTTCTTCCGTGTATATATCTAAAGCATGTACCAGGTAAAGGACTGTCACTTCCTTTTTAGGACCAAAGTTTCTTTGGTGGGGGAGAGTATGTAGCGGGTGCCCAGCATTTCCCGCAGCCATGGCAAACTGAAATAGGCTTGCATCTTCAACGGCCATGCCAATTTGACCGAGGCTCTCCCTGAAGGGAGAGCGTGCCTGCCAGTTCCTGCGGGGGCTCGGCCCCCTGCATCCTCATTGGCAGGAGGAGAGAGCCAATCAACACAGGGCTCCAGCAGCTTCAGAGAATTCTGGGACATGTAGTTCCTATCTCAAACGACCGCATGGCTTTGTATGGGTCAAAGAACTACAAGGAGCAGCATGCTTTCTGGCGACAGAAGAAGACACCATCTTGTCTTTTGGGGTTGGGGCAGACCACCACGAGGAGGGAAAGGAGAGAGACATGTGGAGAGAGGCTGCTGTGATCCTGGGAGTTGACTGCAGCCTACAGTGCCACCACTGTTCTTGCCCACGAGAACAGGACCTGCACCGCCACGCCAGCGGCCTCTCTGCATTATAGCTGACAGCATAGACACAACGCAGGTCGCTGTAGGCCGACTGAACAGTTGCATTGGGCCTATTGCCAGATGAGGGATGAACTTGCAACGCTCCACAGGAACCGCCTGTTGTCTTTAGGATTTGGTGAGCGGGAACAAGCCCAAAGATCCCTTTGCTAGCCACCAGCACACCACCTTTGAACACTGCATGCAGACATCATAGTTCCAGATTGACAAGAGGCTCTGCCAGTTGCCATATCAAACATCTTTAGGCTGATTATTGACCCTTTTTGTTACACTTTGAGGATCCCTTGTTCTTTCTTAGCTCCAACTGCCGGTGAAGACAAGTACAAGGCCTTATGTTCAGACAACTGCTCTTTTGCTCCTCTAAAGGGAAGTGGTACTGATCCCTATACAGCTCAAGCATTTATTAGGATCAGAGAGTTCGTGTAGGCTGGCCCTTCTTCCCCTTTAGCAGTATAATCAGCTAAAGTCCCTTTGAAAATCTCATTGCCAAATGTCTGTTATTGATCTGTTTACTCTGAGTGCTATTGCTATTCATTTGTTATTGCTACCTGTATTTAACAGTTTGTCTTGAGTTAATTTAACCAGGTTTTGGGCTGCCATCTCCCAGGATTTGGCTGACTGACACTCACTTACATTTTCCTCTTTGAGTAAGTAAAACAGTGAAGGTTGAATTCAGTTTGAAGTGTGTCTGTATGTCATTTATTGTGGTATTCCACTACCATTATTGCTAGGTGTGCCAGAGGGTCTAGGACTGTTCTTGGGGTTGAGAGGTAGAGTACAAAACCAATCATACTTAAGTGGCTCCTCTGGAGGTAGCTCTAGAATGATTTTTTTATATTTATTTTTTACATTAGTCTTTCTGTATGAAAAACACAGTAAAACACCTACAGTGGATGTGCCAGTATTACTAGCAGGCATGTTCCATGATCACCAGATTCCAGACATAATCATTGGGATGGACTGGTACAAAACAAATCTCTGCATCCCCACATTTGTTTTACCATTTGGACCAGAGTCTACCTTTAATGATATAAATAGGACTTTCTGGCCCATTGAAGTATTGGGAGTCATGTTAATGCGACAGCATTTTGCTTTTTAAGCATGACTACATCGGAAATGTTATTTGTTTTCATTTTTGTTACAGTGACCTTTATGAAGATATGAAGCATGGGATGATAGGGGAATTTAAGAAATGGTAACATTTAAGGAGAGTAAAAGGTTAGTTGCCCACAGGGACAGGAATCTGTACAATGATGTAATGAACATGGAATGTGCAGGCATCTACGGTATGATGTACATAAGAGCACAGCTAATAGAAAAAGATTATCCCATAACAAGATATTTTCATACCTCTCAGCAGTCAGTATTCATAAATTAGATGTGTTGTCCTTAAAGACTTCATCCAAACATCCAAGTGTTACCTTTTTAAGGCAACGCATAGAATGATTGGGATGCATCTTAAAGGTACATTCCAGTCATGATTGAAAATTAGAGTTACACTAAAAATATCATTGTTCTCTAAAAATAATCCATACACACCCACTATTTAATGGGTCTGTAATATATATATTTTTTAAATTAAATCTTTTCTTACTGTGTTTTCTACCTCCTTGAACCATCCTCTGTGAGCTACCAATGCTCTTTCAAACTCCTAGATGCATGCAGGAAGCATAGCCTATCTGCTAAGTAGTTATATTCTTCATTTAGACATTGATGTACTGACCAAGTCTACCTCACTTTCTTTTCTCTGTAGTCAGGGGCTGGAACACTCCTTTGCTGCCTTCCACATTCAGAAAGTTTGATGTAAAAAAATGGCAGCACTAGAGCCAAGTTTACAATTGTTAGCAGGTGCGGATAAGTTGCCTGCCACTAGATGGCTTTGTTCTCAATTTAGTCTGGCATACGGAAAGTAGTAATTGGGTGCTAGGTCTCTTTAAGAAAAAAACTGTCTCTATTGATGCAATGGGTGGAGTTATCACCCATTTAAGTGCCAGGATAGGAGGGGCCTAGGGAGCTGAGGGATGGGAGCTGACTCTTCTTATGGTCTTCTGAAAGCCGTAAGTGGGATACAAAGGGCCTTTCATTCCAGTCCGGCGTCCTATGATGTGAGTACTAGTACGCCTGGGAGTGAGTGTGCCATCTGGCACACTCAGAAACCCACTGTAGTTACACCAGTTAGCCAGTGTAAGGATTAAGGGGTGTCTAAACAAAATGGTTGACCTTATGTCTTACTAATTACTTGTATTTCTCTCTGTAAAATAAGGATTCGTCATCTATTGTCACGTACTCATCAAGAAGAGGCCGCATCAGCCCTAAAAAGCAGTCTACGCCCAGAAGATTGTCTTATCAGCTGATAACACCCGGAGAATTGTCTTTACTTTGAAAATGTTGTTTTTTTTACATTTGCTGATGTTTGCTCTTTTCTGTCTATAAAATATGTAATAAACAAGCCTCAGAGCCACAGTCAGTCAGAGACAGTTAGAGTTAACGACGGACTTCTGAGCAGAAATACTGAATACTTCTGTGTCTCTTTGCTCAGATAAGAACTCTAACTAACAATTGGGAAACGGTAACATAACCTGACAAATAGGTGACTTGTTGAGGTCACACCTAACATTTCTGGCGCCGCGAATAGGGACTCGCTGAAGAAACTACAAGAGGCGAACGAACATAAGGACGGAACAAAGAGGCTGGGCACATCAAAGAACCACAGACAAATCCTGCGCAGGTAAGAAAAGCTTTATTTTCTTATAAACTCTGTGCTTCTTAGATTTGTGCCCACCTGATCTGTCTGAATTGTTCTTCAGGTAAACACCAACCTCTGTAGTAGGCGGGTCTTGAACTTAATATTTTGGCTTATGTTACCGTTGTTTCTTGTCTGTCTACTTGTCATCTGTCTGTTGTGAATGAGATAAGCCCTGTTTGTATGGTGTGAATTGAAACATATATCATCCCAATGGGTAACGGAATGCGCCCTTAACTCGTAAGAGTACTTTGGGGGTCCGACACTTAAGTTTGATATACGCTTTTTGATTCATGAGCCTAAAAACGGGTTGAAAGTATAAGTCCTGACTGCCTCAATAAAGCAGGAATAAGAAACGAATGCTGAGAGATTCCATGGTAATGGGACGGAAATAAGGTCTCCACAAAGTCCCGGAGACCTAGTCATATGTGTTTGGCCACCAAAAGGGAATGCTTGTATATGTTGTAGCTGTCAGTCTGGTCATAATATTTGTCAGTTGGCTAGCATATAAAGTAATTCGATCTCATATAGGAGAGGTTTTTTAGTATTTTGGCACCCTAGGAGGAGAAGGCAACGAGACACTTAATAAGTGATCCAAACGCCACCTAGGCAGGACTGTCAAAATGGGCCAGACACATGGTAAACCCCAGGAGGAATCTCAGAAATGTTATGCTGTTAAAGACATAATTACAATGTTGTATGGGAAGGATAAGGCACAGGGCACAAATAGGATTCTCAAGAAATTGGGGATGGATGGAGAAAATGGATTAAGTGTAGAAGGTTGGGAAGAAATAAAGAAAGACAGACAGGGAGAGATATTGCAGAACAGATGGGTATCACAAATACAATGTTTAATTAAGGTTTCCAACAGGGCTGAAGAGGAGGGATGGGAGTATTGTCAGGAAAAGGGTGGATGGGATATGAAGGTCCGACGCAAAAGTCTTCCTTCTGCTCCCGGCGATAGGGTAAATACGGGAGATACTCCACCTCCTTATAACACTACCACACCAGGTAATGAAAGACCAAAACTTTATCCTTCCTTAAGAGGAAGAGGATGGGTATGCCGAGTATGCGGTATCCAGAACCCAGACTGGGCACAGGAATGTGTACATTGCGGCGCTCAAAGACCAGAGCCCCTAGCTCCAGTCCATAGTCGGACTAGGGTAATACAAGTAAATAATCCAAATGCGGGTCAAGCAGGACAGCCACCTACAGTGACCCGACAAGTCGTTCTGAGGACATGGACACCTTGGTCGGCTGACACTCTTATGGCATTAATACAGAATGCTCCTGATCCCGTAGCAAAACCTGCCGCATTCTGTAGATTCGTGACACAATTACTAGACACACATGAAGCAACTTGGCAAGATGGGGAAGATTTGTGTAGACATAAAATGACACTAACAATGTTTAATCAATTTATGAATGAAATTGCTCCACATAGACCACAAGGGGATCCAGCGGCAGATCCACCAGGAATACATCCCCGTCATATAGACTCTAGACCCCTGTTTATTGCTCAGTTACGAGAATTTTGCCAAGGGAAACAGCAGGAAAGGGGTTCGACAGCGCCCATAAAACAGGCCCCAGGTCAGACTGTTACAGAATTTTACCTCAACATGGAAAGCATGATGGCTGACGAAGGTCTAGATTTAGCCTTACCCGTCACCATTAGGGCTTTCAATCAACAGTTTATGGAAGGACTAGTACCCCAAATAGGTGACAAACTGAAGGTATGTACTCCCGAATGGAGAGCCATACGGGACAGAGGAACATTGTTGCAGAAAGCACAAGGCATAGAGGCTGATTTAGCAGAAACTAAACCCAGAAGGACACCGGGAGTTAACACTGTTGCCCGGGTCAATGAAGGAGGGAATTCCTCCCGTAAACCTCTTACCTGTTATTACTGCAACAAGGTGGGACATATAAAAAGAGACTGTAGGAAAAGGATAAAAGACGAACAGGAAGGAAACACGGACAGAGACACGAGGGACTACAGACAGAGGCGTACCAATGATAGGGACGATCCGACCGCATGACTTGCCCCAGTCCTAGCTGAATCAGAGAACAAAATGCTCCACATGTTGATGAAGGTGGAAGGTAAACATATTCCTTGTTTGGTTGACACAGGAGCGTCACGCAGTCTGTTGTCTGATTCAGTAGTCCCTCCACACATGACGTCCCGTGACACCATACCCATAAGTGGTTATGACGGTCTTTTGACTGATGCCCCACTGACTAAACCTTAAAAAGTAAAAATAGGAGAATGGCTACCGCCTGACACTTGTGTATTGTTGCAATATGTAGACTTGTTTAAAAGCCACTCTATCACTGTTACAATTCCTGGCTGAAAAAGGGTGCAAGGTGAATAGAACTAAGTTACAGGTATGTCAGAAAAAGGTTGTCTTTTTGGGCCACTGTATATCCCAGGGTACTCGACATCTCACTGAAGACCGAGTCCAGGCCATAAGACAAATGAATATCCCACGCAACTTTAAGCAACTTCGTATGTTTCTGGGAATGGTATCATATTGTAGACAATGGATACCACATGCCAGTTCTCTGATGCAGCCATTATATGATTGCTTGAAAATAGTACCCTATGTACTCACAGAAGCAGGTCATGAATCTTTTAGCACCTTAAAAAGGTTACTAATTTCGGCACCTGCGATCGGGATCCCTGATTATACCAAAACATTTCATTTGTACATTGCTGAAATCACGGGACACGCAACAGGGGTGTTGACACAACAACACATCAAACAAAGGCCGGTAGCATACTTCTCGGCGGCTCTCGATCCTGTCTCTAGAGGATCACCGTCCTGTGTACGAGCAGTTGCAGCAGTGTCAATTATCATTGACAAATCCTCAGAAATTGTCTTAGACAATCCTGTAGTGGTACATACCACACATGACATACACGCCATCTTATCACAGGTCCAACCAAAACACATATCAATGGCAAGGCAGCTGCGTCTACAATGCACTTTGCTCCTACCCCCCAATGTTACCTTTCAGCGATGCACTTCTTTTAACTTAGCACAGCTTTTACCATTACAGACAGATTTGACAGGGGGGAGTAATGATGATAATGGTGTAGATACAGCACAAGATACTCAGGATTCTGACACACTTTCATTTCATGACATAACATCTGATGAACACGATTGTTTTCAACTTATGGAACAAGAAACCACGGGGTTCCCACATGTCACAGACATACCCATTGCAAATGCAGAACACACACTGTACATAGATGGTAGTAGATTTGCCGATGACAAAGGTAAATATCACACAGGTTATGCTGTGGTAACGGACACACAGGTAATTGAGGCAAAGTCACTACCAGCACACATGTCGGCACAAGAAGCGGAACTAACCGCTCTAGAGAAAGCCCTAGAACACTTGGAGGGACAAGAAGGGAACATTTACACTGATTCCGCATACGCCTACGGTGTGGCACATGATTATGGCCACATATGGAAAGCTAGAGGTTACCTTACAGCAGCAGGCACACCTGTTAAACATGGTGAAGGAATCAAAAGAGTCCTGAACAATCTTCAAAAGGTTATAAGAGTAGCCATCATGAAGATAGCGGCACACACGAGCGCAAAAACAACTGAGGCAAAAGGAAACGCATTTGCAGATTTAACTGCAAAGAAGGCAGCTCTAGGGGAAGTAAGCCCTGAGACCTTAGCCACGGTACAGGTGAGTATGCCCGAAACCACATGGCAGCAGCTAATGGAACTACAGGAACAAGCAGGGGCTATTGAGAAGGACTGTTGGGTTAAGGAGGGAGCTGCACCAGGCCTTGACAATGTATGGAGAGAAGGAGACAAAATATGTCTACCCGGTTCTCTATACCCAGCAATGGCAGCGGCTGTTCACTTACCCACTCATGTCAGCTCCAATTCTATGTATAGGATTGTAAGCCAAGGATGGCTAGCCCCTGGATTCAGTAGTACTGCAAGGAACTACTGTACTGCATGCCAAATCTGTCTGATTAATAACCCAGGACAGAGAGTGAAAACCCCACGTAAACATCAGGTCCGGGCCCAATATCCCTTTCAGAGACTGCAGATTGACTACATACAAATGCCTAAGAGCGGCCCCTTTGAATTTGTTCTCGTGTGCATCTGCCTATTTTCAGGCTGGCCCGAAAGTTATCCTGTGAAATCAGCTACGGCAAAAGCCACCGCCAAGAAACTGATTACTGAGCTGATACCTAGGTTTGGTCTCCCAGAAACAATAGAATCAGATAGGGGGACACATTTCACGGGAGAAATAATGCAAAATGTGATGGCAATGTTAGGGGTTCAACAAAGTTTTCATACTCCTTACCACCCACAGAGTTCAGGATCAGTAGAAAGAGTAAATGGTACAATCAAGCTGAAAATACAAAAAGCTATGCAAGAGTTAAATAAACCATGGCCTGAGTGCCTAGCTTTAGCTTTGTTCTCTATTAGGTACACCCCAACAGGAAAAACAGGGTTATCCCCATATGAAATACTGTTTGGAAGTGCACCTAGATTAGGTTTATATTTTCCTCAAAGTATGCAATTACAATGTGATAGTTTAACTACGTATGTAATACAGTTGCAACAACGTCTGACTAAAATCCACAAGAGTGTGTATTCTTCTCTTCCAGACCCTAATTCTGTCACAGGTACACACGATCTACAACCAGGAGACTATGTGTATGTAAAGAAACATACCAGAAAGACACTGGAACCAAGGTTTGAAGGTCCTTTCCAGGTGCTATTGATTACAGCAACCTCAGTGAAATTGGAAGGGAAACCTACCTGGATCCACGCTTCTCATTGTAAAAAGGAGCCAGTTGGCAAATGACAACATGTATCTTTTTATTGTTTCAGTAATTCTGGCTAATAGTTTGGTTACCTCACAGAATAAAATACACAAGGATGAAGGATTTTCTAAAAAAATGTTATTACTGAAGTTTAAATATGCTTATGCCCAGAAGTCAGGATATGAGAAATGTTGGATTTGTAGCAAATTACACCCCAGCACAGCAAGTATACCACTGATGGCAGTTCCTATAAACTATACTGATCTTGCTAACAGTAGCATTAACATAATTAGAACAAATACCAGTGAGACAGTAATGTTTAAGTCAAATGGTCTCGCCTTTTTCCCTGATTGGTGTTTCAACTTAGGGAACACAACGGGAGGAAATGGAGAATGCCAAGACAGCAAGTTTAATTTGTCCATTGTCGTATTAAATGGAAGCTTCTATCCCAGTAATTCCAGCACACACCAGACATTATCTGACTTCCTCACTAACATTGTGGATAATAATGTTAGGTGGTTAGTATCCAACTTATCCCTCTATGGATACACCTCTCGTTATAGAAATGATATCAGTTCAAGATCAGTAGCACTGGGAAATAATATATACATCTGTTGTGAGGATAAATGTTATACTTGGATACCTAGAAAAGCTCAGGGATGGTGCTACCTCGCAAGTTTAGTACCAGTAATGGGAGTAGTAGGTGACGAACGAGGTGATCACCTATTAGAAGCTAGCATGCATCCTAGATATCCCCTCAGGTATCGTAGTAAAAGAGAAATATTCCTGAAGAAGGACATGGCATGGGCTTGGTTCCCGTCCTGGACAGGATGGGGTATAGACTTAATGAAAAGACTAAATAACTATACAGGAATTATTAATAATGTTTTGGAGAAAAACTCTGATGATATTACTAACTTAAATCTGGAGACCAGAGCCATCAGACAACAATTAGAATTACATGAATTAGCAATTGAAAGTATGAGTGCAGCATTGACAGGACTCTGTGAAACTACTGAGGACTATGAGTGCTGTACTTGGATACATAACACCAGCATTGAGGTACCTGACTATTATGACATCATTGCACAACACCGTACGGAAGTAAAGAATTTACAAGAGAAGGCCCGAAATATTGGTCGCGACTGGGATCCGTTTGGTGGAACTTTTAGTTTCTCAGGGTTATTCTCTTGGGTTAAGAAGGCAGCAATGACGATTATAGTGGTGCTCTTATTCGTATTTTTCTTTTATGCATGCTTTAAACTGCTCATATGCTTTTGCAAGAAAGCCAAGGTAAATGATGCGGAAAAGATGGAACTTTTGTGAAGATAGGTAGATTTAGTTTCTTGACATCACCCATCTGTCAGAAAAGCCACTCTTCCTGAATTTTAGATGTTGGTACTGTCCAGGGGGATGGGTGTATACCCCTCTGACAACTCGCGGTCAGGGAGAGTACTCTGGATATAGGCTGACTAGAACTTGTTCAGGTGGACCCAGGGCAAGAGGGAGGGGTGATGTCAAAGGGGGAAATGTAAGGATTAAGGGGTGTCTAAACAAAATGGTTGACCTTATGTCTTACTAATTACTTGTATTTCTCTCTGTAAAATAAGGATTCGTCATCTATTGTCACGTACTCATCAAGAAGAGGCCGCATCAGCCCTAAAAAGCAGTCTACGCCCAGAAGATTGTCTTATCAGCTGATAACACCCGGAGAATTGTCTTTACTTTGAAAATGTTGTTTTTTTTACATTTGCTGATGTTTGCTCTTTTCTGTCTATAAAAGATGTAATAAACAAGCCTCAGAGCCACAGTCAGTCAGAGACAGTTAGAGTTAACGACGGACTTCTGAGCAGAAATACTGAATACTTCTGTGTCTCTTTGCTCAGATAAGAACTCTAACTAACAATTGGGAAACGGTAACATAACCTGACAAATAGGTGACTTGTTGAGGTCACACCTAACACCAGGAATTCGATCAGATTAGAGAAGTGGTTAATAAGTATTTGCCCATCTTGTTTGAGGACGAGTCTTTGATGAAGATTCTAAGTGAGGGGATAAACTTTATACCTAGTAAGGCACAGTCCCTAGGTACCTCTCTTTCTACTAGCTTTTTTCATTCCATGCCTAAGCAATCAACCACATGGTTACATTTTAAAGCCAACTTCAGGTGTGGGACCAGGGATTGTCCTTGCTGTCCGCATATTTCTGGAGGTCAGGAGGTGAGGTCCAGCAGTAATGGCAGGATCTTTCATTTAATCAATTTTTCAATTGTAATACCACGTATTGAAACTGTGGGCACCCAGAAGTGACAGCTTTTGGCTTCACGTCCAGGTGTGTACTGTGCATGTGCGACAGGCAATCTTCTGGGACCTGTGACTTGTTCCAGAAGATTGCAGAGAGGGAGGGGCCACCTAGGGGGAGAGGAAGAGTCACCTAGGTGGCCCATAGTCAGAAGCAGGAAGTGGGACAGAAAGTCCCACTCGAAACTAGGCACTGACTGCCCCCCCCACCCCTAAAAAAATTACATGCCAAATGTGGCATGTAAGGGGACGAAGAGTGCTTAAAGCGAAAGTTCCACGTTTGGGTGGAACTCCACTTTAAATCCTTTCCGTACATAAGCTCAAGTCTGTTAGCGTAATTTTGCCACACCTACCATTCACCACGATATGCAAGCTGCTATTAGCCCTGCCCACCAGATTCAGATTTTTAAAGGTATGTTTGCATATTACATTCTGTACATTCCCCTTTAGATTTACCAAAACAATATAATGTGAAGGTCTACAAAAACAATCCAACCTGTATCCAGGCTTGCCCTACACAGTTGCTGGCAGCTCTAAGGAGATTGCACAATCAAATTGTACCGTTAGTTTTACTGTAGTCTCGCAGGGACAGTAAAGGTCATTTATAATGGCCATGGTAGGTGGTCCCAGCCTCAAACTCATCTGTCAATATCTCATCATTGGAGCCTGGATATAAGCTAATGGTTTATTCAACCTGTCAGCGGCTACCTAAATCTAAAACCTGCTTGCGGAGGGTCTTAATGCAACATGATGCCGAACCAAAACATTGCTGATCCCTGCGTGTGCGCCGCAGTTTAAAAAGAAAAAAAAAAAGCTTGCTTGGGGCATCGCATGAATACAAGCTGATTGCTCTCTGTTGGTGTTTCTTTGTCTGAAGCCTTCCTTTGCTCCAAAGACCAAATACTGTCACCCTGGGAATCATTGCCAATTTAATATTTCCTCAACCTCCGCTGCTAAGTTCATAATCTGTACATTTTACTATTATAATAAAGCTGTGATATGCAGCTCTAAAACAGCAAAGAAAAATAGCAGCTCTCGGTTAGATTAATAAAGGAGAATATGAAGCATTCTGTTTATGGCATCTTGCGTGAACGTTTTCCTGAACAATAAACTGAACAGAATCTCTGCTCTGCTATGTTACATAAATCTGCACTTTAATGAAATATAGGAACTCTTTATGAAAATGATGTATTTTCCTGTGAGGAATGTAGCAGGCAAGCACTGATTTAGCCTTTCTACGGAACGATATTTAGTAACACTGCCACCATGCCTTAAAGTGAATTACCAGAGAATCAATAACAAGAGGAAAAAACGCCAGAAAGAACTTGCTGAGCACAGAGGGAAATCAACAGACAAAAGAAAATAAGTGATTATAAACCCACAGCCCACATTGTTTACACACTGGCAGAATTAATATTTATATGTGATGCCGGTTTGTGGTGAAAAATACATCAATCATCCATTTGCAATCAGTTAAACATGTCACACCTATGGCAGACGCTGGATGCGCTTTTTTTTTTTTCTATGCTAAACTGAAGATAAGGGGTTTATGCATATAACTTGGAGCCATAAAGGGAGCAGGAGCCAACCGATCCAAATACAGCTCTCAAATGTCTTTGGAAGGAAGGAAAATTGTGATTGGTTTCTTCTTTCTTTTCAAATATTTTATTGAATATAATGCAATAAAAAGAGTCATACAATAGATTTATAGTTAAGTAGAATGTATAAAAGTGTGAAATGAGGCTTCTCAGTATATTAACAGGAGGTGAATACTATAATAACAGTCATGTAATTTGGGATATGTTAGTTTAACACATTTTGTGATTGGTTTCTTAACCTCCAGTTTGAAATGTATTATAGAAATAGCTGACATATTGTACGTGGATTTACTGAAATGATTTATTTTCAACATAAAGGTACACTCCAATCTAAGCTGCAAAATAAAGCTTCAAATTGGGAGAGGAAAACTTTGGCCGGAGGTGGTACCGGATTTTTAAGGAGGTAAATTGGGCAACTGGGCCTGGGCCCCCCTCTATACAAAAACAATATAAAAAAAAAATACAAAATTATATTAAATAATAAAAAAATATAAAATATATAATAATAAAAAAATGCCATTCTTTTAATAAATTAATCTTGGAAAGTAAGATTTGGAAGCCATCATCTGTAACAGTTTTTTACTCTGAACTGGTGTATTGTGTCATTTTTAAAAACAAATTTTGGCAACTCAAGTGAACCACACATAGGGCGCTATGACTGCGTGTATGTGAACGCATGACCTCAGAATGACTTTGTGTCATACATTTTAAAAATGTGTGACTGTCATTGAGAATGGAAACAAGCTCTGTGTATGAGTGGCCCCCAGAACCTGAAGGGCCCCAGGCCCCACACAGTTTAACCAGTTGCCGACCGCCGCACGCCGATGTACGTCGGTAGAATGGCACGGGCAGGCATAAGGACTTACATGTACGTCCCTTGCCTCCCGCGGGTCGGGGGCCCGATCGGGCCCCCGCCCGGTGCCTGCGGCGGTCGGTTTTCGTCCGGGGACGAGGGGGCGGCCATTCATTCATGGCCACCCCCTCGCGATCGCTCCCGACGAATAGAAATCCCCGGTGACATCACTTCCTCTCCTGTAATGTAAACACAGGAGAGGAAGTGATGTATTCTCTCCTCCGTGTCGGTATTTTTCGTTCCGACACGGAGGAGAGCGGATCGGTGAGTTGCACCAACACTCTACACACACAGTAGAACATGCCAGGCACACTCACACCCCCCCTTTACCCCCCGATCACCCCCCCAATTACCCCTGCCCCCCAGTCACAGTGACACCAATGTCATTTTTTATTTTTTTTTTTGCATTGGTGTCATTTGTGACTGTAATAACTGTTAGGGCAGTTAGAGTTAGCCCCCTTTAGTTCTAATGTACCCCCCTAACCCCCCCAATAAAGGTTTAACCCCGTGATCACCCCCCGTCGCCAGTGTCACTAAGGCTGGGTTCACATTGCAGCGGTTTATGAGAACGAATGTGATTCGCACCGCACTGCAGTGCAAATCACATCCGATCTCTGTGCGATTCGAGTTCAGCCATTCGCCGCACCCGCCACACCCGCCGCACCCGCCGCAAATTCGCACGGGACCCTTTTTTTGGCCCGCAGCAGAATCGGATCGCATGGGTGTTCACACCATGCGATCCGAGTTTGCAGATCGCACTGCGATATGCGAACTGATCTGGGGGTGTCAGTAACATTTCACTGACACTCCCAGCAGTTCGCATAGGGCAGTGTGAACTGCCGCCGGGAGGCATGCGATGCGGGAACCCGCCGCGGATTCGCGGCGTTTCCGCATCGCTCCAGTGTGAACCCAGCCTAATAAGCGATCATTTTTCTGATCACTGTATTAGTGTCACAGGTGACGCTAGTTAGGCAGGTAGGTATTTAGGCTCGCCGCAGCTTTTTATAGCGCCAGGGACCCCCATATACTACCGCATAAAGCCCCCTGATTGCCCCCTAGTTAACCCTTTCACCAGTGATCACCATATAACTGTTACAGGTGACGCTGGTTGGTTAGTTATTTTTTAATAGTTTCAGGGCACCCGCCATTTATTACCTAATAAAGGTTTAACCCCCTGATCACCCGGCGGGTGTCATTTGTGACTAATAACTGTTAGGGCAGTTAGGGTTAGCCCCCTTTAGTTCTAAGGTACCCCCCTAACCCCCCCAATAAAGGTTTAACCCCGTGATCACCCCCCGTCGCCAGTGTCACTAAGGCTGGGTTCACATTGCAGCGGTTTATGAGAACGGATGTGATTCACACCGCACTGCAGTGCAAATCACATCCGATCTCTGTGCGATTCGAGTTCAGCCATTCGCCGCACCCGCCGCACCCGCCGCAAATTCGCACGGGACCCTTTTTTTGGCCCGCAGCAGAATCGGATCGCATGGGTGTTCACACCATGCGATCCGAGTTTGCAGATCGCACTGCGATATGCGAACTGATCTGGGGGTGTCAGTAACATTTCACTGACACTCCCAGCAGTTCGCATAGGGCAGTGTGAACTGCCGCCGGGAGGCATGCGATGCGGGAACCCGCCGCGCATTCGTGGCGTTCCCGCATCGATCCAGTGTGAACCCAGCCTAATAAGCGATCGTTTTTCTGATCGCTGTATTAGTGTCACAGGTGACGCTAGTTAGGCAGGTAGGTATTTAGGTTCGCTGCAGCTTTTTATAGCGCCAGGGACCCCCATATACTACCGCATAAAGCCCCCTAATTGCCCCCTAGTTAACCCTTTCACCAGTGATCACCATATAACTGTTACAGGTGACGCTGGTTGGTTAGTTATTTTTTTATAGTTTCAGGGCACCCGCCATTTATTACCTAGTCTCACTAGTGTACCCCTAAATTTAGGGGTGTCTACTTTCCAAAATGGGGTCATTTGGGGGGGGTTTGTGCCATCTTGGCATTTTATGGTCTTCAAAACTGTAACGCCCTTAGAAAGCCTGAAGGCGGTGCTTGGTTTTCGGGGCCCCGTACGCGGCTAGGCTCCCAAAAAGTCCCACATATGTGGTATCCCCGTACTCAGGAGAAGCAGCAGAATTTATTTTGGGGTGTCATTTCACATATGCCCATGGCATGCGTGAGCAATATATCATTTAGTGACAACTTTGTGAAAAAAAAAAAAAAAAAAAAAGTTTGTAATTTTCCCGCAACTTGTGGCAAAATATAAAATATTCCATGGACTCAACATGCCTCTCAGCAAATAGCTTGGGGTGTCTACTTTCTAAAATGGGGTCATTTGTGGGGGTTTTGTGCCATCTTGGCATTTTATGGCCTTCAAAACTGTAATAGGTAGTGAGAAGTGAACTCAAAAATTTACGCCCTTAGAAAGCCTGAAGGCGGGGCTTGGTTTTCGGGGCCCCGTACGCGGCTAGGCTCCCAAAAAGTCCCACATATGTGGTATCCCCGTACTCAGGAGAAGCAGCAGAATTTATTTTGGGGTGTCATTTCACATATGCCCATGGCATGCATGAGCAATATATCATTTAGTGACAACTTTGTTAAAAAAAAAAAAAAAAAAAAAAGTTTGTAATTTTTCCGCAACTTGTGGCAAAATATAAAATATTCCATGAACTCAACATGCCTCTCAGCAAATAGCTTGGGGTGTCTACTTTCTAAAATGGGGTCATTTGTGGGGGTTTTGTGCCATCTTGGCATTTTATGGCCTTCAAAACTGTAATAGGTAGTGAGAAGTGAACTCAAAAATTTACGCCCTTAGAAAGCCTGAAGGCGGTGCTTGGTTTTCGGGGCCCCGTACGCGGCTAGGCTCCCAAAAAGTCCCACATATGTGGTATCCCCGTACTCAGGAGAAGCAGCAGAATTTATTTTGGGGTGTCATTTCACATACGCCCATAGCATGTGTGAGCAATATATCATTTAGTGACAACTTTGTGTAAAAAAAAAATAAAAAATTTTTTTTTTGTCATTATTCAATCGCTTGAGGCAAAAAAATAAAATATTCAATGGGCTCAACATGCCTCTTATCAATTTCCTTAGGGGGTCTACTTTCCAAAATGGGGTCATTTGGGGGGGTTTTGTACTGCCCTGCCATTTTAGCACCTCAAGAAATGAGATAGGCAGTCGTAAACTAAAATCTGCGTAAATTCCAGAAAACGTACCTTAGTTTGTAGATGTGACAACTTTTGCGCAAACCAATAAATATACAATTATTGACTTTTTTTTTACCAAAGACATGTGGCTGAATACATTTTGGCCTAAATGTATGACTAAAATTGAGTTTATTGGATTTTTCTAATAACAAAAAGTAGAAAATATCATTTTTTTAAAAAATTTGCGGTCTTTTTACGTTTATATCGCAAAAAATAAAAATCGCAGAGGCAATCAAATACCATCAAAAGAAAGCTCTATTTGTGGGAAGAAAAGGACGCAAATTTTGTTTGGGTACAACATTGCATGACCGCGCAATTACCAGTTAAAGCAGCGCAGTGCCAAAGTGTAAAAAGACCTCTGGTCATTTACCAGCAAAATGGTCCGGTCTGAAAGTGGTTAAATCTGGGCCTAGCCAGGGGGCCAAATACAAGCAAGTGGCACTTTCATGATTAGATACAGTATATATTCATATCTTCTAGTGTCTGCTTTCTTTGTGGCTTTGGCATTATGTCTCATGACATCTCATAGCCTCAAAGGAAGTCAAGGCGTTAAGACTTTCCTCTGCTAGATGCTGTGATCACATTTATGAATGGGAAGCAGATAGCTATATAATCCCCTCCATGTGCTACTGATTATAGTTCCCACTGAAATCAATGTCTAAATGGTAAAATATCTGCACTCAAGCCACCGGTCAAACATATCTTATTAGAATTAGCCCAGGGGGCAAATTCCCCCCTGCCCCCTTGCCTACGACTCCCCTTCCTCCAGTGCATAAAGAATACAGTCTCCCTGCTCAGAGACCAGTTTTTTACTTGGGCTTTGCTATAGCAAGGTACAGGGGCATCTAAAAAAATGTGACCATCATCAAAAAGTTAATTTATTTCAGTAATTCAATTTCAAAAAGTGAAACTCATACCCTGTTTCCCCAAAAAGAATACCTAGCGTGATTGTCGGTGGTGGCTGCAATATAAGCCCTACCCCCAAATAAGCCCTACCCTGTTTCCCTGAAAATAAGCCCTACCCTGAAAATAATACCTACCAGGACTTTAGCTAGGGCTTATTTGGTGGGGTAGGGCTTATATTGCAGCCATCACCGACAATCACGCTAGGTCTTATTTTCGAGGAAACAGGGTATATTATATAGATTCAATACACAGTGATATATTTCAAGCATTGATTTCCTTTTATTTTTTAATGATTATGGCTTAGAGCTAGCGAAAACACAAAATTTTGTTTCTCAGAAAATTAGAATATTACATAAGACCAATAAAATAAAGGTTTTTTAATACAAAAATGTTGGCTTACTGAAAAGTATGTTCATTTACAGTATAGTATGCACTCAATACTTGGTTGCATCAATGTTGCATGTGCGCCTTTTTCTACCACACATTTTCCTTCCACTCAACTCTCCATTAATATGCTTGGATACAGCACTCCGTGAACAGCAAGCTTGTTTAGAAATTACTTTTTGTGACTTACCCTTCCAGAGCTGGTGCTAGCACTAGGCAAACTAGGCAGCTGCTGCTGGGTCCAATCCCCCTCCCCAGAGCGTCCTGCCCAAATAACCATTCAGCGTATCTCCACCACAGAAATCAGAGCTGTCCCTGAATGTACGGTGGCTGACAGCATCCACCACCACCTGCTATTTTCAGTGCTAGGGTTTGGTTGCTAGAGCCACCCATGTCCTAGCAACTAATCATGTGCTTGCCCCTCCCCCATGCCCTGGCATTCAGAGTAGGAGGACGTTCCTTCTCCAAACCTATCTGGTCCCAGAGGGATGACTCTGGGGACACTGATGAAAGGAGGGGGACTCTGTGGACCCTGATGTAAGGGGGGAACTTTGGGAATTCTAAGGAAAGGGGTCAACTCTGATATAAGGGGCCAGGCCTGGGGGGCCCAGGTCTTAAGCTATGTAAGTCCTTTCTGATGTCTGCCCTGTTCCCCACACACTGTGGTGATGTTCTGCATGCTACTGCAGGATTGAATGATGTTAGCTGGAGGCAAAGCCATCTCGTGCAAACAGCCAATCTGTAAAGAAGAGGTATCCAGCCAATGAGGTGCCACGCAATCAGTGCTGTAGGCAACATCACTTCCTCCTAGCTCCCTAGTCAGTCTCCACATGGAGCTAATGTTGGCAAGGAGGTTAAAAAAGCAACCCTGTACAGGTTGCACTTGTACAGGGCCGGTGTCAATGTGGATGACTGTCTTCTGGACAACTGTCAAGTCAGCAGTCTTTCCCATGACTGTGTAACCTACTAAACCAGACTGAGAGACAGGGGCGTTGCTAGGTGGCAAAAGGACCAGAGTCCAAGCCGGAAACGGGGTGTGGGGATGCTGTTGTACGCAACGCAGGTTTTTTTTGGCTGGGCCGTGATACTGACGGTAGTAACTTACATACACTAACCTACCTACACTGACGACAGTGACCTACCTACCTGACCTTCCTACACTCACCTGCCTGACCTACATACACTGGACATATACATACACTAACGGTAGTGACCTACCTACACTGACTTGCCTGACCTACCTACACTGACTGACCTAACATACACTGACATTTACATACACTGACCTACCTACACTGACATTTACATACACTGACATTTACATACACTGACATTAACACACACTGACCTACCTACACTGACATTTACACACACTGACCTACCTACACTGACATTAACACACACTGACCTACCTACACTGACATTAACACACACTGACCTACCTACACTGACATTTACATACACTGACCTACCTACACTGACATTAAAGCCCCATACACACTATCAGATTGTCTGCTGATTTTTTCCATCAGATTTACCAAAACCATATAATATGAGGTCAAACCTTAGGGGTTTCAATGTGTATGCAATCAGGCAGGCCCTTGTACTACATGGTTTTGGTAAACCTGAAGGAAAAAATCAGCAGACAATCTGATAGTGTGTATGGGCCTTTACACACATTTACCTACCTACACCTTATATTAACCTACACTGACATTAACATACACTGACCTGTCTGAGCCGTGGTTTCACAGCAGCCAGTCCTCAAAGGAGGAGCCGAGGAGGAGAGGAGAGCGGCTCGGCCGAGCGCCCGAGCGCCAAGCGGGGATGTGGCGCGGCAGCCTCTTTGTAATTCCCGCCTTCTGGAGCCAACAGCGCCTATGATGGATGTCACACGTCCCGCGGTCCCGGCATTGGACCAGTGGGACGTCCATCATAGACGTGCAGGCTCCAGAAGGCGGGACCTGCTCTGGCACTCGGCCGCACTCGGCCACGCTCCGCGGTGCTCGGGATCAGATTGATCCCGGCGCTCTTGCCTACCCTGCAAAGCTGACACTCGGGGCTATAGGGGGACACATTCGGGGCTTCAGCCCCACCAGCCACCCCCTCCAAATATTTTTGAGAATTTTTATCTTTTGCATATGGTGTTAGGTTATTGCTAATGCTCTCATGAGTATTTTTTGGAGGTTTGCAGTATTTATTATTATGTACATTTCATTGATTTGAGCACATTATAATTCTTTATTTGGCTTCATAGCACAATATTGGTGATTTATATTGTGTATGTTTTGTTTTGTTTTTGTATATACTTTTTTTTTAGTTGGAACTCTACTTTAATTTTTTTTATTTTCAGTCTTCTTTTCACCATTTCAGAATTTTGTCATAATTTTTCCCTATTTTCATATCATTGGGAAGATAATATGCACTTGTGCTGCACCCACATTTTATTTTCACGTATTTGAGTTTTGTATTTAAGACTTTTAGTGCTCGTGGCTTTTTCTACTTGATTCACTTCTAGTTTACTACATTTATTTCTAACACAGCGTTGACCTTTGTTTTTTTTTCTGCCAACAGTTTATTCATACCATCATGAACCCTGATGTATAAAAATGTTGGCAAAAAAGAAGTATGTCACAGCCACCAATCAGATCCCAACTTGCCTTGGAGGTTTAAAGAGTAACTCCACTTTTATTTGAGAAAAAAACATTCCCCTCAGGGTGATCTATGTACATTGCAAGGATTGAAGATTCCTACCTTTTGTTATTCTGAAGAAATCACTGGGGGTTATTTATGAATGGCAAATCCACTTTGCACTGCAAGGGCACTTGGTAGTGCAGTCGTTCTAAATCTGAGGGGTAGATCTGAGATGAGTGGAAGCTCTGCTGATTTTATCATCCAATCATGTGTAAGCTGTTTTTTTATTTTCCTTGCATGTCCCCCTCGGATCTACAGAGACTGCACGTCCAAGTGCACTTTCAGTGCAAAGTGGATTTTCCTTTAGTAAATAACCCCCATTGTGTGTTTCTCTGTGTCAGTATGGGGAAGTGAATTTAATGGGACTGGTTTCATAATTATCAACCAGCTGCTGCACCTGCACTTGCAGGATACTGGGCCTGCATCCCTTTAAATGTGATTTCCTATTGGGAGTATCTCAACCAAAAACAACATTTTTGTTGCAAGGGATGCCTGAAATTTGACTTATATCATAGTGCAGGGAAAATCGGTGAGCCAATCACACAAGCAGGAAATTATGTTTCTGGGGGGCATTCCGTACACATTCTGTGTACAGAACACCTCCAGGTAGTCATATTGCATTTTTAGAAAATGACAGAGCTGCAGATTGAAAATGAAAGGTAATTTTTAATAACAATGTTACAATTGTATATGCTATATTATTTTTTCTTTATTTGCTATTTTTTTCCCCATGAAAGTGGAGTTACCCTTTTTTTTTTTTATTAACCACCTTCAGACCGGACCATTTTGCTGGTAAATGACCAGAGGTCTTTTTACACTTTGGCACTGCGCTGCTTTAACTGGTAATTGCGCGGTCATGCAATGTTGTACCCAAACGAGATTTGCGTCCTTTTCTTTCCACAAATAGAGCTTTCTTTTGATGGTATTTGATTGCCTCTGCGATTTTTATTTTTTGCGATATAAACGTAAAAAGACCGCAAATTTTGAAAAAAAATGAAATTTTCTACTTTTTGTTATTAGAAAAATCCAATAAACTGAATTTTAGTCATACATTTAGGCCAAAATGTATTCAGCCACATGTCTTTGGTAAAAAAAAAGTCAATAACTGTATATTTATTGGTTTGCGCAAAAGTTGTCACATCTAAAAACTAAGGTACATTTTCTGGAATTTACGCAGCTTTTAGTTTATGACTGCCTATCTCATTTCTTGAGGTGGTAAAATGGCAGGGCAGTACAAAACCCCCCCAAATGACCCCATTTTGGAAAGTAGACACCCTAAGGAAATTGATAAGAGGCACTAAATGATATATTGCTCACACATGCCATGGTTATATGTGGAATTGTACCCCAAAATACATTCTGCTGCTTCTCCTGAGTACGGGGATACCACATGTGGTCGACTTTTTGGAAGCCTAGCCGCGTACGGGGCCCCGAAAGCCAAGCACCGCCTTCAGGATTTCTAAGGGCATACATATATCATTTTACTCCTCACTACCTATCACAGTTTTGAAGGCCATAAAATGCCAAGATGGCACAAAACCCCCACAAATGACCCCATTTTAGAAAGTAGACACCCCAAGCTATTTGCTGAGAGGCATGTTGAGTCCATGGAATATTTTATATTTTGCCACAAGTTGCGGGAAAATTGCAAACTTTATAAATTTTTCACAAAGTTGTCACTAAATGATATATTGCTCACACATGCTATGGGCATATGTGAAATGACACCCCAAAATAAATTCTGCTGCTTCTCCTGAGTACGGGGATACCACATATGTGGGACTTTTTGGGAGCCTAGCCGCGTACGGGGCCCCGAAAACCAAGCACCGCCTTCAGGCTTTCTAAGGGCGTAAATTTTTCATTTCACGCCTCACTACCTATTACAGTTTTGAAGGCCATAAAATGCCAAGATGGCACAAAACCCCCCCAAATGACCCCATTTTAGAAAGTAGACACCCCAAGCTATTTGCTGAGAGGCATGTTGAGTCCATGGAATATTTTATATTTTGCCACAAGTTGCGGGAAAATTACAAACTTTTTTTTTTTTTTTTTTTTCACAAAGTTGTCACTAAATGATATATTGCTCACACATGCCATGGGCATATGTGAAATGACACCCCAAAATAAATTCTGCTGCTTCTCCTGAGTACGGGGATACCACATGTGTGGGATTTTTTGGGAGCCTAGCCGCGTACGGGGCCCCGAAAACCAAGCACCGCCTTCAGGCTTTCTAAGGGCGTAAATTTTTCATTTCACGCCTCACTACCTATTACAGTTTTGAAGGCCATAAAATGCCAAGATGGCACAAAACCCCCCCAAATGACCCCATTTTAGAAAGTAGACACCCAAAAGCTATTTGCTGAGAGGCATGTTGAGTCCATGGAATATTTTATATTTTGCCACAAGTTGCGGGAAAATTACAAACTTTTTTTTTTTTTTTTCACAAAGTTGTCACTAAATGATATATTGCTCACACATGCCATGGGCATATGTGAAATGACACCCCAAAATAAATTCTGCTGCTTCTCCTGAGTACGGGGATACCACATGTGTGGGATTTTTTGGGAGCCTAGCTGCGTACGGGGCCCGAAAGCCAAGACCCGCCTTCAGGCTTTCTAAGGGCGTAAATTTTTGATTTCACGCCTCACTACCTATTACAGTTTTGAAGGCCATAAAATGCCAAGATGGCACAAAACCCCCACAAATGACCCCATTTTAGAAAGTAGACATCCCAAGCTATTTGCTGAGAGGCATGTTGAGTCCATGGAATATTTTATATTTTGCCACAAGTTGCGGGAAAAGTACAAACTTTTATTTTTTTTTATTTTTTTTTCACAAAGTTGTCACTAAATGATATATTGCTCACACATGCCAGGGGCATATGTGAAATGACACCCCAAAATAAATTCTGCTGCTTCTCCTGAGTACGGGGATACCACATGTGTGGGATTTTTTGGGAGCCTAGCCGCGTACGGGGCCCCGAAAACCAAGCACCGCCTTCAGGCTTTCTAAGGGCGTAAATTTTTCATTTCACGCCTCACTACCTATTACAGTGTTGAAGGCCATAAAATGCCAAGATGGCACAAACCCCCCCCAAATGACCCCATTTTAGAAAGTAGACACCCAAAAGCTATTTGCTGAGAGGCATGTTGAGTCCATGGAATATTTTATATTTTGCCACAAGTTGCGGGAAAATTACAAACTTTTTTTTTTTTTTTTCACAAAGTTGTCACTAAATGATATATTGCTCACACATGCCATGGGCATATGTGAAATGACACCCCAAAATAAATTCTGCTGCTTCTCCTGAGTACGGGGATACCACATGTGTGGGATTTTTTGGGAGCCTAGCTGCGTACGGGGCCCGAAAGCCAAGACCCGCCTTCAGGCTTTCTAAGGGCGTAAATTTTTGATTTCACGCCTCACTACCTATTACAGTTTTGAAGGCCATAAAATGCCAAGATGGCACAAAACCCCCACAAATGACCCCATTTTAGAAAGTAGACACCCCAAGCTATTTGCTGAGAGGCATGTTGAGTCCATGGAATATTTTATATTTTGCCACAAGTTGCGGGAAAAGTACAAACTTTTATTTTTTTTTATTTTTTTTTCACAAAGTTGTCACTAAATGATATATTGCTCACACATGCCAGGGGCATATGTGAAATGACACCCCAAAATAAATTCTGTTGCTTCTCCTGAGTACGGGGATACCACATGTGTGGGACTTTTTGGGAGCCTAGTCGCGTACGGGGCCCCGAAAACCAAGAACCGCCTTCAGGATTTCTAAGGGTGTAAATATTTGATTTCACACCTCACTACCTATCACAGTTTTGAAGGCCATAAAATGCCAAAATAGCACAAAACCCCCCAAAATGACCCCATTTTGGAAAGTAGACACCCCAAGCTATTTGCCGAGAGGCATGGTGAGTATTTTGCAGCTCTCATTTGTTTTTGAAAATTAAGAAAAAAAAAATAATGTATATTTTTTTTCTTTTTTTCAATTTTCAAAACTTTGTGACAAAAATGAAGGTCTGCAAAATACTAACCATACCTCTCGGCAAACAACTTGGGGGGATTTTGTGCTATCTGGGCATTCCATGGCCTCCGAAACTGTGATAGGCAGTGAGGAATGAAATCAAAAATTTACACCCTTAGAAATCCTGAAGGTGGTGCTTGGATTTTGGGGTACCGTACGCGGTTAGGCTCCCAAAAGGTCTCACACTTGTGGTATCCCCGTACTCAAGAGAAGCAACAGAATGTATTTTGGGTGTAATTTTACATATAACCATGGCATGTTTGAGCAATATATCATTTAATGACAACTTTGTGCAAAAAAAAAAAAAAAAAAAAAATAATAATGTATTTTTTCCACAACTTTTGTCAAAATATAAAATATTCCATGGACTCGACATGCCTCTCAGCAAATAGCTTGGGGTGTCTACTTTCTAAAATGGGGTCATTTGGGGAGGTTTTGAACTGTCCTGGCATTTTATGCACAACATTTAGAAGCTTATGTCACACATCACCCACTCTTCTAACCACTTGAAGAAAAAGCCCTTTCTGACACTTTTTGTTTACATGAAAAAATATTTTTTTTTGCAAGAAAATTACTTTGAACCCCCAAACATGAAGTGTTTTTTTAAAGCAAAAGCCCTACCGATTAAAATGGTGGGTGTTTAATTTTTTTTTTCACACGGTATTTGCGCAGCGATTTTTCAAACGAATTTTTGGGGAAAAAACACACTTTTTTTTTTTTAATGCACTAAAAATCACTATATTGCCCAAATGTTTGATGAAATAAAAAATATGATCTTAGGCCGAGTACATGGATACCAAACATGACATGCTTTAAAATTGCGCAGAAACGTGCAGCGGCGACAAACTACGTACATTTTTAAAAGCCTTTAAATGCCTTTACAGGTGACCACTTTAGATTTACGGAGGAGGTCTACTGCTAAAATTAGTACCCTCGATCTGACCTTCGTGGTGATACCTCACATGCATGGTGCAATTGCTGTTTATATATGACACCAGACCAACGCTTGCGTTCCACGTTGCGCCTTAGCAGGGGGGGACAGGGGTGTTTTTTTTTATTTTATTTTTTTTTTATTATTTTTTTTTGCTTTTTTATTTTATTTTTAAACTGTTCCTTTCATTTATATATTTTTTTTATGATTTTTATTGTTATCTCAGGGAATGTAAATATCCCCTATGATTGCAATAGGTAGTGACAGGTACTCTTTTTTTAAAAAAATTAGGGTCTATCAGACCCTAGATCTCTCCTCTGTCCTCAAAGCATCTGACCACACCAAGATCGGTGTGATAAAATGCTTTCCCAATTTCCCAATGGCGCTGTTTACATCCCGCAAAATCTAAGTCATGAAATGCTCTTAGCTTCCGGTGTCTTAGGCCATAGAGATGATTGGAGCCATTCTGGTCTCTGATCAGCTCTATGGTCAGCTGGCGGAACCACCGGCTGCATTCTCAGGTTCCCTGTTGGGACAGGAGAGCCTGAGAAAACCATGGAAGATGGTGCGGGGGGGGGGGGACATTCCATCCCACTGCTTGTAAAAGTAGTCTAGAGGCTAATTAGCCGCTAGGATTGCTTTTACATAAAAGCCGACCGCTGGCTGAAAAGAATGATACCAAGATGATACCTAAACCTGCAGGCATCATTCTGGTATAAGCACTCAAAGTCCCGCAACATACCAGTATGTTGCTGGAACTGGTTGGGCATATATTGTAATTTTTTTTTCATGCAGCCTGTGGGCTGAACGAAAAAAAAATATTGATCGGTGGGTATGCCCACCATTAGATACCTCCCTTCATCCACCCACTTCTAATGGTGGGCATACATGCACCATTTATATATGCCGAAGCATGGGGGCATCCTCCCGCAAAAGGTAGGAGCAGATCGCTCCTCCACCCCTTATGCCCCCATGCTTCGGCATATATGCTCTTTTTTAACTGTGGTGGTGAAATCACCCCCGATAGTGCTGGAGTCGCGGCTTTATGTATCATGGGAGCAAACGCTGTTGCTGTCAAGATAAATAAATCCGCGCTGCAACTGAATGGCGTACCTGCTAAGCAAATGATGGTTAACAATAAAACAAAGTAACATTACAGTATAACAGTAAGACGTACCATACCTGCAAAGCAAATACAAAAAAAATAGCAAAAAATAACACGTTTAACACAATCTGTGCCTAAAATATATATATGCCGAAGCATGGGGGCATCCTTCCGCAAAAGGTAGGAGCAGATCGCTCCTCCACCCCGTATGCCCCCATGCTTCGGCATATATGCTCTTTTTTAACTGTGGTGGTGAAATCACCTCCGACAGCGCTGGAGTCGTGGCTTTACGTATCGTGGGAGCAAACGCTGTTGCTGTCAAGATAAATAAATCCACGCTACAGCTGAATGGCGTACCTGAAAACAAAAAATGGTTAACAATAAAACATTGGAGAATAGAATACAGTACAAAGGAGCAGAACAATAGAGAGAGAATAGAGAGAGAGAGAGAGAACAATAAAACGACAACTATTTTTGGTTTTTTTATTTTATATTTTTTTTGTTTTTTTGTTTTTTTTACTTTTTTTTTTTTTTTAACACTTTTTTATGTAACTTTAACACTTCTGTTGTAACGGTTCCAGCGGTTTGGGTCTCTCAAAATGTGATGGCATCTTGGGAGACCCTGTGAACGTGTGCCTAGCCTGTGCAATGCTGTACCCTACGCTAATACTCAACTAGTTCATGGTAGCGTTCAAAACACTCACCCTGACAAAGACCAGGATTGCCAGGACAGCGTGGACAATAAGAATGGGTGTCACGCCTAAATCCGCGCTTTCTGCAGACACGACATTTTCTTTGGGGGGCTCGTTGGGTAGGGGTACTCGGGAGGACATAAGAATAATGCCTCTCATGCAGCCGGCTTACTGCATCTGGTAGGGGAAGGTGAGGTGGTGCACCGCCTGGATACAGAAGGGCTCTGACGATATCCTCCTGGAATTTGAGGAAGGATCCAGTCCGTCCTGAAGCTTTGTGTAGTACATAAGCATTCAGTATAGCCAATTGGAATAAATAAACAGACACTTTTTTGTACCAGCGTCTGGACTTACGGGCAACTAGATACGGCGCCAACAACTGGTCATTGAGGTCCACCCCTCCCATGTTAAGGTTATATTTGTGGACACAGAGGGGTTTCTCCACAATACCAGTCGCCGTAGGAATTTGGACCGTCGTGTCTGCATGAAGGGAGGTAAGAACGAAAACATTCTTATTATCCCTCCACTTCATAGCGAGCAAATTATTACTGCGCAAGCAGGCTCTCTCCCCCAGCCTAAGACGGGACTCTACAAGCCGCTGGGGAAAGCCCCGGCGATTAGGTCGCACGGTGCCACATGCTCCAATCTGCTGATCAAACAAGTGACTAAACAGTGGCACGCTTGTGTAATAATTGTCCACGTACAAGTGGTACCCCTTTCCGAATAAGGGTGACACCATGTCCCACACTATCTTGCCAGCGCTTCCTATGTAGTCAGGGCAGTTCTCCGGCTCTACGTGACTATCTTTACCCTCATAAACCATGAAACTACGTGTATAGCCTGTGGCCCTGTCACAGAGCTTATACATCTTGACCCCGTATCTGGAACGCTTGTTGGGGACGTATTGTTTGAATGACAAGCGACCAGAAAACTTAATCAGGGACTCATCAACGCAGACAACTTGATCGGGAGTAAACAAGTCTGCAAAACGTTGGTTGAAGTGGTTTATGAGGGGCCGAATTTTGTAGAGCCGATCGTATTCAGGGTCTCCACGAGGACGACAGAGTTCATTGTCGCTGAAGTGCATGAACCGCAAAATCATCTCGTATCGTGCCCTGGACATGGAAGCAGAGAACACGTGCATATGGTGAATTGGGTCAGTGGACCAATATGACCGCAACTCACTCTTTTTGGTTATGCCCATGTTGAGGGAGAGGCCCAGAAAGATTTTAAATTCGGAAACCGTAACTGGTTTCCATTGTCTGGCAAGGGCGGACTGGGGAATAGTGGCGATGTGTTGAGCAGCGTACAAATTGGTTTGGTCCACAATAGATCTATAGAGATCTTCGGTGAAAAACAGTGAGTAAAAGTCAAGTGTCGTAAAATCAACTGTTTCCACGTTAATGCCAGGTTGGCCAGTGAATGGGGGAAGTACGGGTTCTGCAGAAGTGGTGGGCACCCAAATAGGATTGGCGAATTCTGCAGGAAGGGCACTATGGGTACGACGGGCCTGTCTTTGTCTTCTTCTTGGTGGCAGCGGGACACTACTTGTGCTTGCCACCTCGCCAGCTTGAACTGCACTTATGGGACTCGCCACGTCACCACGTGTTACTGCAGTGCTGGATGTAGGTCCAGGGTGTACTAGGCCGCTGGTGCTTGCCAGTTCACCAGAAGGATGAGCGGCTCTAGTACGTCTCTGCTCCATACGAGTGGCCTGCTGTTTATGCACCTCAACAACAGAATACATTCGGGATCGGGCACACCTGTCCCTAACAGAGGCCTCATCTCCGTCGTCAGAGCTATCTGTCATGGAGCCGCTGTCCTCTACAGGATCGTATTCTGAGCCTGAATCTGACAGATGAGTGACGTCCTCTTCACTATCTGTCATGCTCAGAAACATGTAGGCCTCTTCACTAGTGTACCTTCGCTTTGCCATTTTGGGCTCTAAATTTAGGGGTACACTAGTGAGACTCACAGGTAAAAAAGCACCTAGCCTGTCAGCGACTGTTTCAAAACGCTACAAAAAAAACTGTTAGCGATCGCAGGGATCAAGCCTGACTCTGCGAACGCTGCAGTTATGTGTGTTGTGTTTTGTAAGTGACAGTGATCGATCGATACTGCACTTGGGTGGGCTGGGCTGGGCTTGGCGGAGGGGCTAAACGCAGGTGCTAGCAGGTATCTGGGCTGATCCCGCTAACAATGCGTTTTGGGAAACCTAAAATGCTGGCAACGCTAATATAGATCTGATCAGATACTATATTACTAAGGGAGGTGTATGCTTTGCGCGTGGGTGTTAGCGGTACTGGCACTAACCTGACGCTGGGGCGACGCAGGCCTTATCTGACCCTCAAACTTATATCACCCGCCGGGTGATCAGGGGGTTAAACCTTTATTAGGTAATAAATGGCGGGTGCCCTGAAACAAAAAAAAAATAACTAACCAACCAGCGTCACCTGTAACAGTTATATGGTGATCACTGGTGAAAGGGTTAACTGGGGGGCAATCAGGGGGCTATGCGGTAGTATATGGGGGTCCCTGACGCTATAAAAAGCTGCAGCGAACCTAAATACTTACCTGCCTAACTAGCGTCACCTGTGACACTAATACAGCGATCAGAAAAACGATCGCTTATTAGTGACACTGGCGACGGGGGGTGATCACGGGGTTAAACCTTTATTGGGGGGGTTAGGGGGGCACCCTAGAGCTAAAGGGGGCTAGCCCTAACTGCCCTAACAGTTATTACAGTCACAAATGACACCAATGCAAAAAATAAAAATAAAAAGAAAAATAAAAAAAAATGCAATTGGTGTCACTGTGACTGGGGGGGGCAGGGGTGATTGGGGGGTGATTGGGGGGTGATCAGGGGGGTGAAAAGTGTGCCTGGCGTGTTCTACTGTAAGTGTAGTGTTGGGTGCAACTCACGATCCTCTCTCCTCGGTGCCGGAACGAAAAAGACCGACACGAGGAAAGATTACTTCACTTCCTCTGCCTGTGTTTACATTACAGGAGAGGAAGTGATGTCACCGAGCATTTTCATTCGTCGGGAGCGATCGCGAGGGGGTGGCCATGAATGAATGGCCGTCCCCTCGTCCGGGATCGCTCCCGAACGAATACCGACCGCCGCAGGCACCGGGCGGGGGCCCGATCGGGCCCCCGACCCGCGGGCAGGCAAGAACGTACATGTAAGCCCTTATGCCTGCCCGTGCCATTCTGTCGACGTACATCGTCGTGCGGCGGTCGGCAAGTGGTTAAACAGGTTTTATTTATTGAACACTATTGCAGAGA
Organism: Lithobates pipiens; assembly: GCF_037356315.1. Lineage (NCBI taxonomy): Eukaryota > Metazoa > Chordata > Amphibia > Anura > Ranidae > Lithobates > Lithobates pipiens. Next base: position 412,479,311 of record NW_027507903.1, on the reverse strand, counting down.
TTACAATCATATCAGGTAGCACCAAACAGTCAGGGAGTACTTCACAACAGTCGTGACATCACATAAAAGAATATTCCGTCATTTCAACATGCAGTAGGTATTATAACAGAACGATGTACCGTTATATTCATTACAACCATTTCAACAGTACTCCAAACTTCCTAAGTACATGTATCGGCCTTGAGTTACCCTTTAAATGTGATATAAAAGAGAGAGGAAGATACACAGCAAAGTTTTCATTCCACCAAGTGAACCTGTGAGGCCGCGTACACACGCGGGGACTGTTCGCCCAACTTTGTCCGCTGAACAGTGTTTCAGCGGACAGTCCGCTCGTGTGTGGGCTTTCAGCGGACAGTTTCAGCGAACAGTCTGCTGAACAAAGTTTTTCGGAAATTCCGAAAAACTGTCCGCTGAAACTTTGTTTCAGCGAACAGTCCCCTCGTGTGTAGGCTTGTTGGTCAAACTAAGTTCCGCGCATGCTCAGAAAGGATTTACACGCCGAAGTTTGCATTGCAGTGTATAGGACGTAGTTTTCTAGTCCCGTCGTACGTGCCGTTCACGTCATCGCGCACGGTTTCAGCAAACTGTTCGTTCGTCGTGTGTGGGCAAGTCCGTCCATGCTAATTTTGAGCGGACTGTTTGCTGAAACTGTTTGACGGACAAAGTTGAGCGAACAGTCCCCGCGTGTGTACGCGGCCTGAGGTGTTCCCTGGTTTGTTGCTACAAGGAATTGGCAGTGTTTTTGTATTAGCATTTTTCTGATTGATTGCAGTTGCCTAAAAATGAATCCTTAATAAAGTGAACATAGTGAACCTGCACTTAACTTTATATTTTCTACATTTTCAGGGCTGCCAGGGTGCTACAATATGAAAGTGTTGATTTCACCAAGGAAAGATGGACTTGGGTTTGCCACCCACTGTAACTTTCTAATGGTCTTTCCCTTCAATAAGGGAATTAAAGTGAAGTTCCACCCAACAAAAGAAATGTCATTAATGTGCATGAAATAAAAAAAAATAAAAAAACATTTGGAGATTTTTTTTTTTTTTACTTACCTTTTTATGCCAGTTGCTATGCTGTCCCTCAAAATCTGCCTCCTTCAACACCTAGGCTTCTTATGTCACTTCCCTCTGCACCTCCGCTCACTACTGCTCCTGGGAGATGTGTGTCATCATTTCCCAGGAGTCAGTAGGGAAGCGCCAAGGGCTTCGTTGCCACCAACAGGGCAGGCACGTCAAATGCCGCCGCCTGTTGTGATGGCAACCTGAGTAGTTGACGGTGCTGTAATAATGACAGAATGAGCATGCGTGAGATCGGGGAGAACAGCAGCACCGTATCCAGGGAACTGGATGCTTGTGGGCTTCACATGCCCACAAGCAATATGAAAACAGCCAGTAACAAATTATCTAAGTTTATTTCTGGTTCAAATCCAGACATCGGGGGACAAATTTTACAAAATACATGAGTGTTACAATGCTATGTTATAAGCTTATGAAAGGTTTAAAAAAGAAAAAAAATATTGATTGTCATTGGAACTCCGCTTTAATGACAAATGGTTAATTGTGAGTAGGTATGAGCTCAGGCGTGCTCGCATGGTCCACGTGCTGAGCCCACCAGGAAGTCGGGGGAGCGCTGCACTAATGACAGTCAGTGAGACATTCTCTGCAGCCGCACATCGGGGCAATGTCTCACTGCCTGTGATTAGCGCAGCGCTACGCCGACTTCCTGGCGGGCTCAGCACGTGGACCATGTGAACACGCCTGAGCTCATTCCTAATTGTGAGAAGCAAAAAGGTCAGGCCAATGCTGGACTTTCTCTGCAGATGTCATGATTTGCATATCAGTGCTTTAGGGCTCTAGGCATGCTCAAGGGGCTGCATGAAGGCATCTATGATCTACCATTGATTTTAATTGCTCTCTATTTGCAAAATGCCATTTTCAATTTACATTGTCTTAGAAGCTTTAAACATTCTCTTCTTTGCTTCTGTGACATAAATACTGTCCATCACAGCCCCTGGGTATGAAGCTGGGCATGTCCTGCACAAACTGGCATTTGGGAGAAAGGAAATTACAATGTTTAACTCTCCTTCTCAACATACAGTATGTAACCCTGTAGTCCTTTTAGCTAAAGAGGGCACATCTTGAAGGAGGAAAATCATTTTACTGGCAGAAAGTTGCAAAAAAAAATCATATGCAGCTTGACCTAGATGTATAAACATTTTCAATTTAATTATACAGTTTTTATTTTAGCCTATAGTTCCTTGCATGTTACACAAAAGGCCTATTTCCAATAACCTGTAGGTGTCCTTTTCTATCAAGGAGCCAATCAGATCAACCACAAGAACAGATACTTCAGCCAGCATATCTTACATGTTGAAAAAATGGACAATTATAATAATGAAGCTTATTAAAATTCAAGTTCAAGGACCCTCTGCATTTCCTGTTAAGCGAGCTTCTATTAATTTTGTCTGTCAGAGGTCCATTGAAGAGAGACATGAGTTGGACATATGGACCTAGATAACCCAAAGTTCTGGTGCTTTAGGCGCTAGCTAACAATCAAATACAAACAAGTAGGTGGGTTATTGATGTAGGGTGCAGATCATTTTTTGAGACGCGTCAGTTCTGGTCATTTTGTAAGAACTAAAGATTGGCCCTTTCCTTCCCACCAAAGGTACATTAGAGAGGCCTGTTCTCTAAATGGTAGATGTTTCAGTCCAATCAGCCTGTTCCTGCTGGTGAAATATTATTCTTGTCAAAAAGAGAAGATAACTGAGGTGTACAGATTGTAAGAGGAACAGGAAGCCAGATGGCTCAAGAAGTTAGAGAAAGAAGTAATGGCCACTCCACTCTGTGATCTAAATTCAATATTATATAATTGCCAAATGACCTGTAAAGCATTAGCATTATTTTAATATGAAACCGAAGAAAGCATAACTATAAATTCAGAAACTCCATGTCAAGGATCTCATGCAGCAAGTGCTCATTCTTATGCACATTGTGAGAGATGTCACCAGCACACCATGGGTCTCCAAAATTGGGTCCAAAGCTTTATTCAGCGATCACATTGTTACAGCAAACAGCAAAGTTTCGGAGCTACGCAGGACCCCTTCATCGGGTATCGATGAAACAATGTGATCGCTGAATAAAGCCTTGGACCCAATTCTGGAGACCCATGGTGTGCTGGTGACATCTCTCGATCTTATTGTTCATGATTCCAGCCGATGGTCGCTTCAGCACCCAATTTTACATACATGCCATTTTTACGTTTGTGTGCGTTAGGAATAGCGCATTGCATGTTTATGCACATGTACAAATTTGTGAGCATAGAAGCGCGAGAGGGGTAAGGACTAGAATGAGCATGTGAGCACATGCTTGTACATGTAGGCGTGCACACGCATCACAGATTCTGGCGCCCAGCAGCCTCATTAAACTGAGAGTGTACCTGGCCTCAGTGCTGGATTTTCTTCAGCTCAGGTTCCTGTGTTTCTGATTCAAAAAAATTTGCTAACCTTGTTCCTGACCCGGTTGCATCTGACACCTCTCGTGGATCACCCCTGTCTGTTATGTCCTCTGCTTGCTTGTGTTACTGACCTCGGCTTAGATTCCTGACTACATCTCCGCTTCCTGATTTGGTACCCCACTGCCAGCAGGTTACCGACTTCTGCCTGCGCCTGACCTTTAACCTGATCCTGACCCTGCACCTGTCTGCCTGGCTGCTGCTGAACAAGGCTTGTGACCAGACTCCACATTGCCACTGGAAGGACTTCTGTGTCTCCAAGTTTCAGCTTACTACTACAGCTTCCTAGCACCTGAGCCCTTCCACTGTCCTAGCAGTCCCTGTCTCCACTACCAGGGGTGCTTGGATGGGAATTGCACAAGAGGCCACCCTCATCATCTCGGCTCCATAGTCAGGGACATTACAAGGCTACATTAGAAGGCTACATAGTTACATAGCTAGTCAGGTTGAAAAAAGACACAAGTTCATCTAGTTCAACCAACAGAAAAAAAAATTGAAATCTTCACAGTTGATCCAGAGAAAGGCAATAAAAAAACCTATAAAACATTGTCCAATTTGCACCATGAAAAAACGAATTCCTTCCTGATCCCCCAGAAGGCAATTGGATATTCACTTCACTTTCAATTGTCCCTATTAAAGGTTAGGCTGACTAGGATAATGCAGGGGCAGAGAGATGAATTGCCTCAACATAGATTCCAATATGACGATAAAGGTGGGAAAATTGGCCTGCTTGCATAGTCAAGGCTGATGAGTCTGCCAACCCACTCTCACTCCCTCAGTGTTACATACAGCATACTGCTTTTATTTTTCATTTCCACCTTTATTATGAATTAACAAGTGTTAAAATCAATAACAACACATTCAATTTTAACAATGGTAACACAAACAGCATAAAAGAAAGAAAGATCAAAACGTGTTCTTTCCAAGGCGCATCAGCCATAAATATAAGTTTACAGTCAGTATTCATGTATCTCCAGTGGCTTTACTGGCTTAATTGTGAGAACCCAGAAGCCTAAAGGCTATGCAATCAATATGCAGCAATTCCTGCATCAAGCAGGATGTATTTTTGTTCAGCTAAGATGGCAATAGATGAAGCTGTAGTAGAAACTGATACTGTATTATGCATTGCTCCCAACTGTCTCTGATTTTGAGGGACTGTCCTTGATTTGAAACAAAGTCCCTTTGTCCCTCTTTCCCCCTCCTTTGTCCCTGTTTTTGGTCTAATCTATATAGTTGTATATAAAATGCACTTTTTATCTTTCAAAAAGTGTTTCCCAGTGCTAAACCTTTTATACAATTTCTAAATTGCTGCATTTGTTAATTTTAGAAGCTAGTATAAAGGAACAGTAGTGTTTTTAAAAATAAATATATTTGTGGGTTAAAGCAAAGAGGGGGGATTTTAAGACTTTGAATGAGGTGGGCCCCTGAAGAGTGTAATTTTATACACACGAAACGCGTCTGGCCTACTGAGTGCACCTATTCTGTAGATGATATATTGATTACAATATACTGTATGTACTAGATTTCTGTGTTCTTATTTTGTTTCCACATGGGAGATCTTAGCATTTACCATACTATGGGCCTGCCATGCTGCATTACTGTTTTTCACCATACATGGTTTTTAACATGTGATTGCATATTTACTCATTGCATTTACGTTATGCTGTGATGGTTTTTGACAGTAAAGGTATTGTTTTCAAAACCGACTCATCATTTAGCCACTCCAACCCACCTCATTCAAAGTCCCGAAATCCCCCCTCTTTGCTATGATATAGAGATGGAGAAGTCCCAAATTTTTCCTCTTTTATAAACTTGTGGGTTAAACTAACATTTTTTTTTTATAATTCACCATTAAGGAGGAGTGCCAGGGGTCCAATGCCTACATACTTTTGCTAATATGTGTTCCTCATTCCCATGTAAATAAGCTAAGAGATATACATGTATGGTGGAAAATATACAAGACGGTCGTATTTGTAGAAAAAAGTAGAAGATACAAAAAGGAATGGGGATGTAGAAAGGATGCTTAGAATGTGAGCTTGCTCTTTTAGGCCTGCATTCACACTTGAGCAAAGTGCAAGCAGAGCGTATTCCTTGTGATTTATAAATGTTTATTTCAGGCTTTTTACTGACGTATTAGAGCTCATTCACATCTAACGCAGTGCGAGGCCGGTGGCTGCATTTTTGACTACACTCTAACTGCATAGACAAGGTAATCCTATGGGCATAGTTCACATTATTGCAGTGCAGCACAGCGCAGTCAAAAAAAGTAGAGCATGCTGCATTTTTCCACACAGCAAATTCACAAAAGCACAAACGCATGCAAACGCACCACAATGCATAACAGTGCAGAGAAGCCCATGGAAGGAAAGAAGAAAGTGACTTCACAAGACAAATGAAGACGGAGAAATGTGCGTCAACTGCATGAAACATGCACATCAACTGCATGTAAATGCACATAAAAACGCACATCAAATGCATGCATAGCAAATTGACCTTATACTTTTGTCTTTAAATATTCATTTAAATAAATGTTATACTCATGTTGGTCAAGATTTTTTGTGTCAAATCTGCTTGCAATGTTATGTGCAAAAGTAGTATTTTTTTTCTTGTTTGACTCCACAGTTCCAACTCACAGGAATGGCAGGCTGTTGCAGCCCAATTCCACCATCAGTGGGATTTTCCCAACTGTGGTGAGGTGATTGATGGGAAGCATGTACATATTGTCCCACCACCCAACGCGGGCTCTTATTATTATAACTATGAGGGCTTTTGCAGCATAGTCATGCTAGCATCATGCTATAAGTGCATTGCACTTGTAGTGCAAAGTGGATTGGCCTTTCATAAATAACTCCAAGTGTGTCTAGCTTCCATCATGGGGTATCGTGTTTCGGGGGTTGTAACCCTTCCTCTCACCTACTTTAGTTTGGAGGAAGGGGTTGCACCCCCAAAACGCATACATTGATATCCCGTGATGGGAGATAGCACATGTTGACACACTGTGTGTTTTGGGGCTTTAGCAAACTAGATGGAGGGAAAGACACACATTTTAAGCATGGGATCATGAGGGAAATAATTATATTTTGGCTCCATTTGTGGGCATCTTCAAATTTTGGTTTTGCAATTATTAAAAACACATAATTGACCTAATACAATTAACATTACTTAGGGCAGTGTTTCCTAACTCTCCTTCTCCAGTTCCTTTCTCAGATCATGTTTTCTATATGTTTTGATTTTTTCACAGATGATGATGCCATTTTCCAGGTTAGCAATTCACAAAGTTGTTTTTCTATTGAGAAAAATACAGAAAAGAGGACCTGGTGGTGCACCTAGAGAACTGGAGTGGAGAAACACTGACTGAGAGATAAAATCACATGACAAGTCGCAGCCTATTGGAGGCAATGGCACTGTTCCAATCTGTGCGACACAGAATTAGTGGCACCGCACCAATTTGCAAAAGTAGTTCCTGCACTACTTTTGACGATTTCAGGTGTGACTTCAATAGCCATCTGGGCAAGAAGCCACACAAATGTAATCAATTTAAAACTGTACAAACACATGTACAACATAATGAAAAAATAAAAATAAAACATGTTTGGTTTTTAAATTTTAGCTAAAATATCAATGATGTTGATTACTCTGTTTTGTAGATCATGAATGTGTCCTTTGATTTTCTCCAATTCCCTATTGCAAACCAAGAACTCACTGATAAGTATTTGTGCACTTGCACTGCTGAAGTAATTTTCCACAACATCCACATCACCTGAAAAAAAATAAAAAAAACATGTATTAGAAATATACAGGCATCCATCTATTACTTTAAAGCTGTGGTCTCAGACACTGACCTGTGGTCGACACAGTTTCAAGAACTTCACACAGTACTTCCTGCACATCAGCATCAACATCTTCTTCAGGGTGTCTGGTGAGTTGACTTTCTGTATCTTCAGGAGGTGCTGGGTTACTGGTGTCCACACACAGCTCAGTCCCTCTTCTTTTCTCCCATATGTAAATCTAAAAAAGGTATACTTAGCAGACAGATATATTAGGCTAGAAATAGTAATATGAAACGTTGTTTGGAAGTGTCTTCCAATTGTCTCTTTTGGCAGAGTTCCAAGCTGAATATATGATTTTTTCCTTTAACAAAGCAGGAATACTTATCTGTTTTGTGCACGTTTCACACATGGACCCCTAGTATCCACTGGAGCACCTGCATGGGACACCATAACAAGGGTGTTATGGTGTCCCACACTAGTGCTCCTGCGTCCAGATGCGTAAACAGCTGCTGAGTGTGCTCTACTGACACTGAATAAAGTTGACATTTCATTATAGTTACAAACACACCTAGACAACAATCTAATGAACTTATTATCATCAAAATAGGCCATAACAAATGCATTTAACGTGCATCTCCCAAAAACAAAGTATTAGTGGTCGATCAAACAAAGTTTAATGTCCCGCAAATGATTCCTGTGTCCACGAAAATAAAACTTAGCATTTTAAACTGTAGAACAGTAAAGAAAAGAACATGGACCAGCAAGAAAGGGACACAGGACAAACACTTACTTTTTAACAGCACTTTTCTGATATTTCTATACTCATCTTCCTCTCTCAATTTAAGGTCTGACCAGCGTTTTCTCAACCGATCCTTGTTTCGTTGTACCCCAAAATTCCTGTGCAGGCTTCTCACAACTTTAACCATGATCATGGCCTTTCTGGCATTTGGGTTTCCATAAGGTCCATGCTTCCCATCATAGTCTGTCCTCACTAAGATGTCCACCATCTCCACCATTTCTTCAAATGACATATCTGTGGCCTTATAGCTCCTCCTGGATCTGTAACTGGCTTTCTCCGGGTTTTCCTGCTTTCACTACACACCTGCTGTTTCGCCATCATTTGCTCTCCCACTGCCCCTAAAGAGAAGAGGCTGGGAATACACTAGAAAGAAAGACAGGATTTTCACGCATATGCAGTGTATATAAAGCTATAACATGTGGTTGATGTAACATCATAGTAACGATCTGGGAGTGGAGGATGAATGTTCGACATTGCCAAAAGGAAACATAAAACAAAGATATAATTGTAAATTGGGGCATTAGTGTTTAGTGACCTTTACTGCTTATAGATTAAGGCCTATATTGGGACCAGATTATTTATGAGTTTAGCCTAACATTATGGTTTGTCTTGTGCTGTGTTTTGCAGGCATCTGCTAATTATTTTCTTTCACAATGGTGGACAAATTCACAGTGCCAGACTTTTTGCCTGAATTTATAGAGCAGTACCGGGAAATGCCTATGGCAAGTCAAGAGTAGGGATTGCTCAAATAAAATCAAGAGGAAAGCAGCGATGGAGAAACTGTTGGAATTGGTGAAGCCTCTGTATCCCACTGCAGACATCAATTATTTGAATGCCAAAATTGGTAGCCTGCTTAGTACATATAAAAGGGAGCGCATGAAGGTCATGCAATCCCAGAGATTGGGAGCATCAGCAGATGACATATTTGTCCCCAGGCTGTGGTACTACCACAGCCTGCATTTTTTTTCCGACCAAACTGAAAAACACCCATCACTTTCAATGCTTCCTTCCACATCCGCTGAGGCCACAGCTCCTGAGGTCCATACTGATCCTTCTACACAGGAAGAAGATGTGGAGGAGCCCAGCTTGACCCAGGTATAGCATTGTTGAACATATTTGTAGACAAAAATAGAATGATGTTAACTAGACATTATTGATCCCAAATTTCTGCCTTAACGAAATGGTTTACATATCAATAGACAGTAGTGGCCAAAAATGATTGGGACAAGAATGTAAAATGCTGGGGTCAGAATGAAAGTGTTTTCTATTTGTCAACATTCAATTTGTAACAGTCATGAGCTCAAAATTGTGTGTGATTGATGACCAAAAAAACACAAATATGTCCCATTTTCATACACAGGAAAGTCTAAGTCAGGACAAGCTCGTGCCCAGCAGCCAGACAGAGTTACAGATTCCTCCCCTACACCCTCCTACTAAAAGGGCCAGGAAAACCAGAAATGATGATGCCACGGCTGCCTTCCTCAACCATGCAACAGATGCACAGGAAGCATTTGGCTGTGTGACAGGCAATACGCTGAGGGATATGGAGGAGGACCAACAGAGTATGTGTGAGGAGTTGATCCTGAAGCTCCTCAACAAGGGGAGGAGGGGCCAAATTACATCTAAAAGCCACATCTGTGATTTAGTTGACAAATCCTTCACCACCTTCACCACTTTCACAGACACCCCAACAACCTCACCCACAATAGCAGCAAGGAGGCCCGTGGCAAATACAGCCCCAACACCTCCAACAAGCCCACTGGGCTGGGAATTTTCACCCCTACCTTTTAAATTTTCTTTTTGTTTCTTTTTTAAATTATGATTTTAGTTGTTATACTTTATTTTTTTTATTGTGCAGGAAATGCAGTTTTTATTTAAATTAGTTTATTTTGATTTGTAGGGCAGATTACATAGATAATTTATTTTAGTTGATTTGTTAAAGAATGCACAAGAAAAAAAAATGGCCTCAGCCGATGTGGAAGGAAGCATTGAGAGAGATGGCCTGGGTTCAGTCTGGTCTGACAAAAAACGCAGGCTGTTTTAAGACCACAGCCTGGTGACATATATGTCATCTGCTACTCCTCCCGATCTCTGAATCCAGGTCCGTATTGTGCTCCCTATTGAATGGACTCCTCAGGTTCCCAATTTTACACTTCACATAATTGAGGTCTGCCCTGGGGTACAAAGGCTTCACCAATTCCAACATTTTCTCCATCGCTGCCTTCCTCTTGATTTTTATATGACCTTCTTGTGCTCCCTATTAAATTTAAAAAATGTTTATGCAAAAAAACTTGGCTATGTGTTTTACTTAAAAAAGGACAGTTTGTTTGTGAGTGGGCAGGTACATTTCAAAAATACAATGTCAAATTAACAAGGGACACCAACATAGTTGTATCTTTCAGCTTAAAAAATATAAGTTAATAATGGTGTTGTGATAGCTTGACCCAAAATCCAAAATAAAATAAATACATTTTTATTCTGGATATCACTAGAAAAAAAAAAAGGCTTTTGAAATATGTTTGGCAGAACTCTGTCAATATCACCATTAAAGCAGTTTCATTATTATCCGATTAGAAAGAAGAAGAGAATGTGCACTGCATTTGTAGATTTCATAATTTGCTGCATCACGAATGTGATATCTCTATTATGAATGCTAGTTTTACAAGACAGACCACTTCCGGCTCGTCCTTGCTTCTGAGCATGCGTGTTTGTTTGGACTTTTGTCTAATGGACTTGTGTACGACAATACGACAACAGACATTTGCTTGCAGTAAATTTTAAAACATGCTAGCCAACATTTGTCCATGGAAAATCCGACAACAACTGTCCGATGGAGCATACAAACGGTCAGATTTTCCAACAACAGCCTGTCATCACACATTTCCCGTCGGAAAATCTGATCGTGTGTGCGAGGCTTTAGTTTCTGAAGCACACGACAGACATCTGTGTGTTGGCGCTCCAAGGACTTGGAAAATATGAGGATATCGTCATGATAAACCACCACATATAACTGCAACAAATCTGTGTATGAGGTTTTAGTGTCTGAGAAAAAACTGGAGACGTTTTTAATTAATTATTAAAACATGAATTTAATTCTTTGCATCAGTGAAAAATAGAGCTTGTTTCTTCAAGGCAGCAACAGGACAGTTTTTTTATTGATGGTTGTATAAACCAACTATTTTGCTATGTAATAAGGCTCTTCTGATTGCATAATTTATCTAAAATCATTTGCAAAATGTCATTGCTCCCTAGATAAGTCATTGTACAGACAAAACTGCCTCTTATGCCATCTGCTGTCACTACATTACACCCTCACCTGGGAAATAAATGGCTTCTGCAACACTATATGGATTATCCCCAAGTCACCATAGAGACCACCGCATATATCTCACCATTTCTTATGGCCTGTGAGTAATATATTGTATCTGATTACAGATCTGTAAAATGCACGTCCATGTCCAATACATTTCATCATTTTATTTCTCATACTAGTTCTTCGGATTTCCTGTGGCCTTCATACCATCTTTTTAGCATTTTAATAAGTAGGATCAGCTAACTAATGCTTGTGATATATGTGGAGACTTATACACATCCTATTTATTACTTACTTGATTCTAAGCATGAGTTTCATCTTTACATGTGCTAATACCCCATCAACTGATGATTTAGATCAAAATGGAAACACTGCAAGAACTTGTAATATTTAAACATATCTGAATGTATCATTGGCATTTTCACTCTTCATCAGTCACTTTCTTTTCCTGCGTCATTCAGCAGCGTTGAGTGCATCTGCTATTCCTTATGGTCATAAAGTGTACTATAATGAGTATGGATTTTTTAAAACACACAACAACATTGTAACCTATCAAAGAGCATAATTATACAACTGTAACTACTATCACTATAATTATCATTGATGTACATAATACCAACATTTTCTGCACTACTGCACTGACTATGAATATACTGTAACCAGGGTACCACAATAGCACTACATAAACAAATACATAAAGAACTCATAATAAGAGCCTTCTGTAATGGCACAAAATACAAATTGTTTGTATTTTATTGCCGCCAGTGGCGGCCCATCCATAGGGGGCCCATGGGCGCTGCCCCCCAAAGCCAGTCAAAAAAAAAAGTGTCCCTTTTAGAAAAAAAAAGTTCCTTTAAGTGCACTGTGACACACAGTGTCACAAAGGCACCAGACACATTGCATTATGGAAGCATCATGCCAATGCAATCCTGTGATTGCAGGCAAGATGCTTCATTTGCAGGGTTTTTTGATGCCCTGTGGCGCTGTGGAGTGCACCTCTACACACTCGTTGGTCCATTCTCCTTCATGTCTTCATGTCTGGGCGGTGCTGTCCCCAGCCGGCGTGTCACTTCCGGTTTTGGCTCTTTGTGAATGGAGAAGCCAGGTAATATATTACTATTACTAACACCCTGTAATTGTCTTTCCACCCATATACAGCAGCACCTTGTGCTGCATGTATTCTTCTGTGATCAGGCTGAGGATGGAGGGAGCCGTGCTTCACCTCTGCCCTGGAATCAACCTCTGCTCCAGCCCTTTACCCCTAAAGTCATGCTGTACAGATCTGTATTCTCTCATCTTTATTTGTCTGTCTGTCTCTCTCTCTCTGTCTTCTACCTATCTATCTGTCTATATATACATACATATATATATATATATATATATATGTATATATATATATATGTATGTATATATATATATATATATATATATATATATACAGTACAGACCAAAAGTTTGGACACACCTTCTCATTCAAAGAGTTTTCTTTATTTTTATGACTATGAAAATTGTAGATTCACACTGAAGGCATCAAAACTATGAATTAACACATGTGGAATTATATACTGAACAAAAAAGTGTGAAACACCTGAAAATATGTCTTATATTCTCGGTTCTTCAAAGTAGCCACCTTTTGCTTTGATTACTGCTCCGCACACTCTTGGCATTCTGTTGATGAGCTTCAAGAGGTAGTCGCCTGAAATGGTTTTCACTTCATAGGTGTGCCCTGTCAGGTATAATAAGTGGGATTTCAAGCCTTATAAATGGGGTTGGGACCATCAGTTGCGTTGTGCAGGAGGTGGGTACAGTACACAGCTGATAGTTCTACTGAATAGACTGTTAGAATTTGTATTATGGCAAGAAAAAAGCAGCTAAGTAAAGAAAAACGAGTGGCCATCATTACTTTAAGAAATGAAGGTCAGTCAATCCGAACAATTGGGAAAACTTTGAAAGTGTCCCCAAAAACCATCAAGCACTACAAAGAAACTGGCTCACATGAGGACCGCCCCAGGAAAGGAAGACCAAGAGTCAACTCTGCTGCGGACGATAAGTTCATCCGAGTCACCAGCCCCAGAAATCGCAGGTTAACAGCAGCTCAGATTAGTGAACAGGTCAATGCCACACAGAGTTCTAGCAGCAGACACATCTCTAGAACAACTGTTAAGAGGAGACTGTGTGAATCAGGCCTTCATGGTAAAATAGCTGCTAGGAAACCACCGCTGAGGACAGGCAACCAGCAGAAGAGACTTGTTTGGGCTAAAGAACACAAGGAATGGACATTAGACCAGTGGAAATCTGTGCTTTGGTCTGATGAGTCCAAGTTTGAGATCTTTGGTTCCAACCACCGTGTCTTTGTGCGACGCAGAAGAGGTGAACGGATGGACTCTGCATGCCTGGTTCCTACCGTGAAACATGGAGGAGGAGGTGTGATGGTGTGGGGGTGCTTTGCTGGTGACACTGTTGGGGATTTATTCAAAATTGAAGGCATACTGAACCAGCATGGCTACCACAGCATCTTGGAGTGGCATGATATTCCATCCGGTTTGTGTTTAGTTGGACCATCATTTATTTTTCAACAGAACAATGACCCCAAACACACCTCCAGGCTGTGTAAGGGCTATTTAACCAAGAAGCAGAGTGATGGGGTGCTGCGCCAGATGACCTGGCCTCCACAGTCACCGGACCTGAACCCAATCGAGATGGTTTGGGGTGAGCTGGACCGCAGAGTGAAGGTAAAAGGGCCAACAGGTGCTAAGAATCTCTGGGAACTCCTTCAAGACTGTTGGAAAGCCATTTCAGGCGACTACCTCTTGAAGATCATCAACAGAATGCCAAGAGTGTGTGGAGCAGTAATCAAAGCAAAAGGTGGCTACTTTGAAGAACCTAAAATATAAGACATATTTTCAGTTGTTTCACACTTTTTTGTTCAGTATATAATTCCACATGTGTTAATTCATAGTTTTTATGCCTTCAATGTGAATCTACAATTTTCATAGTCATGAAAATAAAGAAAACTCTTTGAATAAGGTGTGTCCAAACTTTTGGTCTGTACTGTATATCATACAAAATCATAAATTATAATATAATAAATAAATATAAATAATAACACATGATAATATAATAATAATAATGCTTTTTATTCAATACATTTTAGTAAATAATATAATCATAAACACTGAATTTTTTTTTGGCCAAACAAGTGTGCAATATTAGTCGTCATATTGCTTCAGTAAACATCTCGGGTATGTAAAATTTTAAAACATGCTAAAGCACAAAGTGCAACGTCACAGTCAGGACAGAACCTGGTTTCTTTTCTGTTTTTCCTTACAGTGTATTCATGTTTAGAGCAACAAACTACACACATCCTTGTGGGTGCTGCCTTCTTTTCTGTTGGTGAAATGTGGTCCATAAAGTGACAACCAGTCAGGCGTTCTGGGTTCACAATGCCAGCAGCACGATGTCCAGATCTATTTACAGTCGTTGATGTTTGGTGCTTGAGAAATATACGTTCGGCAACTTTCCAAACAAAGTCTGCATGAACCACAGGCTTGTCACTCTTTTTTTTTTTTTTTTTTTTAGAATAAGAATGAAAGCATTCCACAGGCACAGTTCAAGAAGATGTCTGAAGATTTTTTTGTAATTTTTTTTGTTGCTTTCTCATGGCTGGATAAAAAGTCATGGTCTGGTCAGCTCTGCCAACACCTCCCATGGTGTGGTTGTAGTCAGGGAGGCAGGGGGACAAGGTTCTTTGAGGGGGGGCCACTACCCCAAAGCACCCTCCCAATGTTGAGGGCATGTGGCCTGGTACAGTTCAGGGGGGGGGGGCGCTCTCTTATCCACCCTCTTTTCCTGCGGCCTGCCAGGTTGCGTGCTCGAATAAGGGTCTGGTATGGATTTTGAGGGGGACCCCCACACCATTTTTTTTGGTGCGGGGTTCCCCTTAAACTCAATGCCAGACCTGAAGGGTCTGGTATGGATTTTGAGGGGGACCCCTGCGCCATTTTTTTTTGTTGGAGGGGAACCCATGCCGTTAATTTTTTTAACCACTTGCTTACTGGGCACTTAAACCCCCCTCAGTCCCAGACCAATTTTCAGCTTTCAGTGCTCTCACATTTTGAATGACAATTACTCAGTCATGCAACACTGTAACCAAATGATTTTTTTTGTCCTTTTCTTCATACCAATAGAGCTTTCTTTTGGTGGTATTTGATCACCTCTCGGTTTTTTATTTTCTGCGCTATAAATGAAAAAAGACAGAAAATTTTGAAAAAAAAATAATTTTTCTTTGTTTCTGTGACAAAATTTAGCAAATTAGCAATTTTTCTTCATAAATTTTGGCCACAATTTATACTACTACACATCTTTGGTAAAAATAACCCAAATTTTTGCATATTATATGATCTGTGTGAAATTTATAGAGTCTACAAGCTATGGTGCAAATCATAAAGATTTGCAAAAAAAGATCACATCTGATGTACTAAGGCCTATCTCCATTCTTGAGACCCTAACAAGCCAGGAAAGTACAAATGCCCCCCAAATAACCCCTTTTTGGAAAGTAGACATTCCAATGTATTTAGTAAGAGGCATGGTTAGTTATTTTAAGTTGTCATTTTTTCCCATAATTCTTTGCAAAATTACGATTTTTTTTTTTTTTTCACAAAATTTTCATTGTAATAGCTTATTTCTCCCACACGGAATGTGCATACCACAAATAACACCCCAAAATACATTCTGCTACTCCTCCTGAGTATAACGATACCACATGTGTGAGACTTTTACACAGCCTGACCACATACAGAGGCCTAATTTTGAAGTAGCACCTTCAGGCATTCTAGGAGCATAAATTACACATTTCATTTCTCAACCACCTATTACAGTTTTGAAGGCCCTGGAATACCAGGGCAATGGAAACGTCCAGAAAATGACCCCATTTTGGAAAGCTAACACCCCAACGTATAATCTATGAGGCATAATGAGTCTTTTCAATGGTTCATTTTTTTCCAGAAGTTTTCGGAAAATGTGGAAAAAAATGAAAACGCATTTTTTTTTACACAAAGTTGTCCGTTTATAAGATATTTCCAACGCATAGCATTTACATAGCAAAAATAACACCCCAAAATACGTTCTACTACTCCTCCTGAATATAACGATACCAAATGTGTGAGACTTTTACACAGCCTGACCACATACAGAGGCCTAATTTTGAAGTAGCACCTTCAGGCATTCTAAGAGCATAAATTACACATTTCATTTCTCAATCACCTATTACAGTTTTGAAGGCCCTGGAACACCAGGACAATGGAAACGTCCAGAAAATGACCCCATTTTGGAAAGCTAACACCCCAACGTATAATCTATGAGGCATAATGAGTCTTTTCAATGGTTCATTTTTTTCCAGAAGTTTTCGGAAAATGTGGAAAAAAATGAAAACGCATTTTTTTTTACACAAAGTTGTCCGTTTATAAGATATTTCCAACGCATAGCATTTACATAGCAAAAATAACACCCCAAAATACGTTCTACTACTCCTCCTGAGTATAACGATACCAAATGTGTGAGACTTTTACACAGCCTGACCACATACAGAGGCCTAATTTTGAAGTAGCACCTTCAGGCATTCTAAGAGCATAAATTACACATTTCATTTCTCAATCACCTATTACAGTTTTGAAGGCCCTGGAACACCAGGGCAATGGAAACGTCCAGAAAATGACCCCATTTTGGAAAGCTAACACCCCAACGTATAATCTATGAGGCATAATGAGTCTTTTCAATGGTTCATTTTTTTCCAGAAGTTTTCGGAAAATGTGGAAAAAAATGAAAACGCATTTTTTTTTACACAAAGTTGTCCGTTTATAAGATATTTCCAACGCATAGCATTTACATAGCAAAAATAACACCCCAAAATACGTTCTACTACTCCTCCTGAGTATAACGATACCAAATGTGTGAGACTTTTACACAGCCTGACCACATACAGAGGCCTAATTTTGAAGTAGCACCTTCAGGCATTCTAAGAGCATAAATTACACATTTCATTTCTCAATCACCTATTACAGTTTTGAAGGCCCTGGAACACCAGGGCAATGGAAACGTCCAGAAAATGACCCCATTTTGGAAAGCTAACACCCCAACGTATAATCTATGAGGCATAATGAGTCTTTTCAATGGTTCATTTTTTTCCAGAAGTTTTCGGAAAATGTGGAAAAAAATGAAAACGCATTTTTTTTACACAAAGTTGTCCGTTTATAAGATATTTCCAACGCATAGCATTTACATAGCAAAAATAACACCCCAAAATACGTTCTACTACTCCTCCTGAGTATAACGATACCAAATGTGTGAGACTTTTACACAGCCTGACCACATACAGAGGCCTAATTTTGAAGTAGCACCTTCAGGCATTCTAGGAGCATAAATTACACATTTCATTTCTCAACCACCTATTACAGTTTTGAAGGCCCTGGAACACCAGGGCAATGGAAACGTCCAGAAAATGACCCCATTTTGGAAAGCTAACACCCCAACGTATAATCTATGAGGCATAATGAGTCTTTTCAATGGTTAATTTTTTTCCAGAAGTTTTCGGAAAATGTGGAAAAAAATGAAAACGCATTTTTTTTTACACAAAGTTGTCTGTTTATAAGATATTTCCAAGGCATAGCATTTACATAGCAAAAATAACACCCCAAAATACGTTCTACTACTCCTCCTGAGTATAACGATACCAAATGTGTGAGACTTTTACACAGCCTGACCACATACAGAGGCCTAATTTTGAAGTAGCACCTTCAGGCATTCTAAGAGCATAAATTACACATTTCATTTCTCAATCACCTATTACAGTTTTGAAGGCCCTGGAACACCAGGGCAATGGAAACGTCCAGAAAATGACCCCATTTTGGAAAGCTAACACCCCAACGTATAATCTATGAGGCATAATGAGTCTTTTCAATGGTTCATTTTTTTCCAGAAGTTTTCGGAAAATGTGGAAAAAAATGAAAACGCATTTTTTTTTACACAAAGTTGTCCGTTTATAAGATATTTCCAACGCATAGCATTTACATAGCAAAAATAACACCCCAAAATACGTTCTACTACTCCTCCTGAGTATAACGATACCAAATGTGTGAGACTTTTACACAGCCTGACCACATACAGAGGCCTAATTTTGAAGTAGCACCTTCAGGCATTCTAAGAGCATAAATTACACATTTCATTTCTCAATCACCTATTACAGTTTTGAAGGCCCTGGAACACCAGGGCAATGGAAACGTCCAGAAAATGACCCCATTTTGGAAAGCTAACACCCCAACGTATAATCTATGAGGCATAATGAGTCTTTTCAATGGTTCATTTTTTTCCAGAAGTTTTCGGAAAATGTGGAAAAAAATGAAAACGCATTTTTTTTTACACAAAGTTGTCCGTTTATAAGATATTTCCAACGCATAGCATTTACATAGCAAAAATAACACCCCAAAATACGTTCTACTACTCCTCCTGAGTATAACGATACCAAATGTGTGAGACTTTTACACAGCCTGACCACATACAGAGGCCTAATTTTGAAGTAGCTCCTTCAGGCATTCTAGGAGCATAAATTACACATTTCATTTCTCAACCACCTATTACAGTTTTGAAGGCCCTGGAACACCAGGGCAATGGAAACGTCCAGAAAATGACCCCATTTTGGAAAGCTAACACCCCAACGTATAATCTATGAGGCATAATGAGTCTTTTCAATGGTTCATTTTTTTCCAGAAGTTTTCGGAAAATGTGGAAAAAAATGAAAACGCATTTTTTTTTACACAAAGTTGTCTGTTTATAAGATATTTCTAACGCATAGCATTTACATAGCAAAAATAACACCCCAAAATACGTTCTACTACTCCTCCTGAGTATAACGATACCACATGTGTGAGACTTTTACACAGCCTGACCAAATACAGAGGCGCAACATGCAAGAAACACCGTCGGTGTTCCAGGGACACATAGCCTGCACATACCAAGAATTACACCCCCAAATACATTATGCTGAGCAAAGGGTAAAGAAAAGATTACCTGTGGTTTTAGAAGCGCAGTTGTCCACAGGAGGATATCACTGGTCCAGGCAGCAGGCAGGGACTTGGTCAGCAACAGCGAACACAGTTTTTCAGGCAGCAGGCAGGGATACTGTCCATATTACAGTCCAGGGTTAGTGCAGAGATGTCAGCAGTGCCAAAAATATTGGTCCTGGTAGTAGGCAGGTCCTTGTGGTGTGGTCAGTGCGGCATGATGGCAGTAAGTCCTACAGGCAGCAGACAAAAGTAGAGCCTCGTTCAGGACAGAATGGGGATAGGGGTAGAGGCTTCTCCCTCCCAAATCTCTTTGAAGCCTCCGAGTCTCCAGACCCTAATCTAGGAATAAGAAAACAAAGAAAATTGTTTTCTTCTTCCAGAAAAACTATACTGGAGCCCCTCACATATGTGAGACCCCGTGTTGAATCCCACTAGTCCAGTTGCAGAATACAAGATCAGTCCAAGAGGCAGGCAAATATCGTGGTCAAACAGTCTAAGGTCAGTTCCAGATCAGGCAGAGATATATACAGAATCGTTAGACAGAAGCATGGTCGAATAACAGTCCAGGGTCAGTTCCAGATGAGGCAGAGGTATGTACAGAATCGTTAGGCAGAAGCATGGTCGAATAACAGTCCAGGGTCAGTTCCAGATCAGGCAGCGGTATGTACAGAATCGGCAGGCATAAGAGTGGTCAAATAACAAGCCAGGGTCCGTTACAGAGCAGGCAGTGGCATAAGGGGTGTGAAGGTGTATGAAGGCAGGAACTGAGGATTATGTTTACCATACTTCACTAAAAATGTATTGAAGTATGGTAACGCCGAAAACAGTCGCCTATACAGAGGCCTGGTTGGGAAGGACATTGTGCACAATAATAAGATGTGTCTCTTCTGACTCCTGCTTTGGTACACACCTTACATCTTTTTTGGCGTCTTTTGCCTGCTGGTGTAGGGGGAATTTTATCCGGAAAGTGGCGCTCGGAGAGTCGACTAACAACGTCTGATCTGATATTTTCTGGTGGGCCGTTTGGGAAAATAAGGGCTGTGAAAACTTCCTCCTGGTAGCCAAAGAAACGTTTGGGGTTTTGGGTGGCGTTGCTGTAAATTACATATGAATTGTAAATGGCCAATTGAAAAAAATAAATTACTACTTTTTTGTACCAATGATATGTCCGTCTTGAGACCAGATATGGTTCCATCATTTGGTCGTTGAAGTCGACTCCTCCCATGAACAAATTATACTCTGAAATACATTTGGGTTTCTTTACGGGGCCATTCCTTCTGGGGATTTCTACGAAGGTATCGTTGTGGATAGAAGATAACATGTACACATCTCTTCTATCCCTCCACTTCACTGCCAGATCCTCCTTGTTTCTTAGACTTGCGGTTTCTCCTTTCCGCAGCTTCTTGTTCACCAGACTTTGAGGAAAGCCCTTCCGGTTCTTTTTTTACAGTGCCACATGCTGGCGTCTTCTTCCGGTGAAGGTTGTGGAACAGGGGCAGAGATGTGTAGAAGTTGTCTACATAGAGGTGGTAGCCTTTATCCAGTAGGGGGTATATGAGGTCCCAAACAATTTTTCCGCTGGATCCCAAATAATCCGGACAATTAGGGGGCTGTAGCTGGGTGTCCTTCCCTTCGTACACCTTGAAGGAATATGTGTACCCTGTGGCTCGGTCACATAATTTGTAGACCTTCACCCCATAGCGGGCCCTTTTGCTGGGCATAAATTGCTTCATCCTAAGCCTGCCACTAAATTTAATAAGGGACTCATCCACACATATGTGTTGGTCCGGGGTAAACAATTTGGGGAATATTTCAGAAAAATAATTTAGTATTGGTCGAATTTTGTAAAGGCGGTCATAATTTGGATCATTTCGTGGAAGGCATTGGGAATTGTCACTGAAATGTAAGAACCTCAGGATCATCTGATATCTGCTTCTGGGCATTACCGCGGAGAAGAGCGGTGAGTGGTGGAGGGGGTGGGTTGACCAGTAGGTACGTAATTGTTTTTTTTTGTTGAGTCCCATATTAAATGTGAGGCCTAAAAAAAGCTTGAACTCCTCCACCGTTAGGTCTCTCCATTCGTAGGGACGGGCATAATAGGAGGTCGGATTTTGAAAAATAAATTGTTGTGCATACAGGTTGCACTGGGCCACAATTGACGCCAACATGTCCTCCGTAAAAATTAAATTAAAAAAATCGATGGGGCTAAAATTCTCCGTGTCCACCTGGACTCCTGGCTGGGCGGTGAAAGGGGGAACATTGGCCTCTCCTGAATTAGGAGGAAGCCACAAGGGGTTCTGAAGGGCATAGGGAAGGCCAGCATGGCTCCTAACCCTTTGGGGCTGAGATGACACCCCACTGGTACTTGGCCTTTCTTGCTGGGGCACTGCGGTGCTGGTGGACGGCATTGCGGTGCTGGTGGACGGCACTGCGGTGCTGGTGGACGGCATTGCCTCACTAGAACGCCTTCGCTTGATGGGCCGGATATCTTCCTCCTCGGATTCATCAGTCAGTGTTTCACTGCTGAGGACTGGCTCATAAGTTACGTCTTCAGAATCCGAATCCGAAAAGGAATCGGAAGAGGAGAGCTCCCCGTTGCTCTCGTCGGCCGCGGAAATAATTTGGTACGCCTCCTCAGCGGAAAAGACGCGTTTAGCCATTGTAGCACTGATGGGCACTGATGAGGTGGCACAGATGGGCGTTTTTGAGGTGGCACAGATGGGCGCTTTTGAGGTGGCACAAATGGACACTGATGGGTCGGCACAGATGTGCACTGATTTATTGCACAGATGTGCAGATTTGTTGCACGGATGTGCACTGATGAGGCGGCAGATGGGCACTGCTGAGGCGGGAGATGGGCACTGCTGAGGCGGCACAGATGGGCACTGCTGAGGCGGCACAGATGGGCACTGCTGAGGCGGCAGATGGGCACTGATGGGTCGGCACAGATGTGCACTGATTTATTGCACGGATGTGCACTGATTTATTGCACGGATGTGCACTGCTGAGGTGGCAGATGGGCACTGCTGAGGCGGCAGATGGGCACTGCTGAGGCGGCAGAGATGGGCACTGCTGAGTCGGCACAGATGGGCACTGCTGAGTCGGCAGATGGGCACTGATAGGTCGGCACAGATGTGCACTGATTTATTGCACGGATGTGCACTGATAAGGCAGCAGATGGGCACAGATGGGCACTGCTTAGGCGGCACAGATGGGCACTGCTTAGGCGGCACAGATGGGCACTGCTGAGGTGGCACAGATGGGCACTGCTTAGGCGGCACAGATGGGCACTGCTGAGGCACAGATGGGCACCGATTGGTACAGATGGGCACCGATTGGCACTGGCTGGCACTGGCGGGCACTGGCGGGCACTGGCGGGGCACTGGCGGGCACTGGTGGTGCACAGATGGAGCACTGGCGGTGCACAGGTGGGCACTGGCGGTGCACAGGTGGGCACAGGTGGGCACAGGTGGGCACAGGTGGCCACAGGTGGGCACAGGTGGGCACAGGTGGGCACTGCCAGGGTAGATCTGGGCACTGGCAGGGTAGATCTGGGCACTGGCAGGGTAGATCTGGGCACAGGTGGGGTTTTTATAAGTTTACTGTCACTTTTTTAAACGTTCACAAACTCACAGACACCTTCGGTCTCCTCACACGCTATCGCTGTGTGAGGAGACACGTTCGGCAATGGGTGATGATCTCATTTGTTTACATTTGAGATCATCACCCATTGGAGGAGGCGATCGCGCTGTAAACGGCCGCTGTGATTGGCCGTTTACAGCGATCTGTGATTGGCTGTGTCCAGCGGACACGGCCAACACAGATTTTCCCCGGTGCGCGCTCCCGGGAGCGCGCGGGGAACTCTTAAAGGGGACGACGTCAATAGACGTAGTCCCGGAAATTGAGATCCGCGCTGTAGACGTCTTTTTACTATAGCGCGGATCTCAAGTGGTTAATGAAAGTCGCCTGGCCTGGGGCGACTTAAAGTCGTGTTGTAAGTCGCCGCAAGTCGCGCTGTGATTCATACTCAAGTCATGTCCAAGTTGTCTCCCAAAGTTGCGCTGGAAGTTGTGTTGCCCCTGTGTGAATGCACTGTTAATGATACGGCGCTCGCTACTATGGATTGCACCGGCATATTATGTTGCGCTTATGCGTGCGCCGGTTCATACGCTCACTTGAAAATTTATCTGGCGCACAAATGAAGGTATTGGAGTTTTTACAAAAAGGTGCAGACAAGGGTCTTGCATTCAGCACTCTTAAGGTGCAAGTGGCCACTTTAGGAGTTTATCTGGAGATATCAATTTCATCAGACACTTTGATCACAAGATTTTTCAGGGCACTTTCCAAATCCAGACCAGTTACGGTTAAGCACTTTCCAAAATGGGATCTTTCGGTGGTTCTGCAAGCCCTCTCAAAGGAACCATTTGAACCATTACAAACCATCTCTCTAAAGAATTTGACTGTCAAAACTATTTTTCTAGTCACAATTACTTCGGCAAGAACGATTAGTGAACTACACGACCTATCAGTAAAAGAACCCTTTTTGTCTATTTTTTCAGATAGGATTGTACTTAAGGTAGAGCCGGGGTTTTTGCTAAAAGAAGCAACTTTTCAGAACAGGTCTCAGGAGATTATCCTTTCAACCTTTTGCTCTAACCCTTTGGGGAATAAGGAAGAGCAGTTTCACAACTTAGATGTGAGGCGTACCCTATTACATTACTTGGAAGTAACAAAAGGGTTTAGATCTTCAGATTCATTATTTGTTCTTTTTTTCTGGAAAAAAAAAGTCACCAAGCATCAAAAAAGTCAATTGCTAGATGGCTTATTTTAGTAGCCTATTCTCAGATGGGTCTATCTCCCCCGCCGGGTATTAGAGATCATTCAACTAGGGCTCAGGCCACTACATGAGCAGATAAAGCTGGTGCCACCCCAGATCAAATCTGTAAGGTGGCTATGTGGTCAAGTTACTTAACGTTTCTTCCTAGGGGATAAGTCTCTGTTATCCTCTCAAGGTGCTATCCTAGAAGACGTTAAGAGAAAATTCAAGTTAGACTTACCGGTAACTTCTTTCCAGGAGTCTTTCAGGACAGCAGTATCCCGCCCTATTGTATTTTTTTATATATATGCTGTGACTAACCGTATCGTGATTATGTGTTCCAGCTCGAGGCTGGAGGTTCTCTACTACTACTGACAATGTGTGGGAAGGAGCCTCCTTTTAAAGTTTGGTGGAAGAGGTGTTTCCTATTGGCAAGGGGAGGAGCCACTCTCTTAAGGTGCTGTCTTGAAAGACTCCTGGAAAACAAGTTACCGGTAAGTCTAACTTGAATTTTTTCGATGGAAGATACCATTTCATGGGCACAATTTAAACCTATGCAAACAGTGGAGGGAAAAATATTTGTCATATTGTGCCTCGCTGTTGCGCTGTGGGTTTACAATTTGTGGGAACAATTTGACATCTACGGTGACCCTCCACTCTTTGCATAGCTTTCAATTGTGCCCATGAAATGGTATCTTCCATGGAAAAAACCCTCCTACGATATGCGCGTGTGCTATAGTGATGTGCCCTTCCGTTCTCCGCATGCGCGGGCACATTTGGATGGAGGCCACAAATCGATAGAACACTGGATCTCCTGTATACTCGGCTCTGAGTCATGCCGAGTCCCAACCCTTGGCCCGGATCCTATAATAGTCATAACACCGGTCCAATGAAGAGACGTCAATGCTAAGTGTCATCCATGGGGCGGAACTGGGCGTGACTGCGAGCCAAGCCGAGCTGAGTACACAAGAGATCCATATCCTTAGTCTGTTTGTCTTCAGCAAACTGTTTGCAGGCTTTCTTGTGCATTGCCTTTAGAATAGTCTTCCTTCTGGGATGATTGCCATGCAGACGAATTTGATGCAGTGTGCTGTGTATGGTCTGAGCACTGACAGGCTGACCCCCCACCCCTTCAACCTCTGCAGCAATACAGGCATTACTCATACGTCTATTTCCCAAAGACAACCTCTGGATATAAACCGCTATATGGTCTTGTCCACCGTGCTGCAGCTCAGTTTCAGGGTCTTGGCAATCTTCTTATAGCCTAGGCCATCTTTATGTAGAGCAACAATTCTTTGCCATGAGGTGCCGTGTTGAAATTTCCAGTGACCAGTGTGCGAGAGTGAGAGCGATAACACCAAGTTTAACACACCTGCTCCCCATTCACACCTGAGTAACATGAGTCACAGTACACCGGGGAGGAAAAATGGCCAATTGAGCCCAATTTGAGATTTTTTTATTAGTTGTGTACTCACTTTTGTTGCCAGCAGTTTAGACATTAATGGCTGTGTGTTGAGTTATTTTGAGGGGGAGGCAAATTTACACTGTTATACAAGCTGTACACTCACTACTTTACATTGTAACAAAGTGTAATTTCTTCAGTGTTGTCACATGAAAAAATATAATAAAATATTTACAAAAATGTGAGGGGGTGTACTCACTTTCGTGAGATACTGTATATCTCGTTGCGGAAAGGAGAAGTATACATGAGAGTGTGAAACTGAATTTTCCCTTAATTTAGTGATACAGTTGAGAACTTTCATGGGTTGGAGACTTAGAAAATATAACAGAGAGCTGAGCAGAAATTAGTGACTTGGCAGAGGCAATAGGGGTCCCTGGTAGTGAAATGATTTGTGTGCTGGATCCCTTTCCTAGCACACGGCACCCCAACTTGGATTCAACTATGGTATGGGACTTCCTAGGGACCTGGCCTGAAAATCGGTCTTAGCGGCGCTCAAACTCAAATGGCCTGGTGGTAGTGGGGTTGCAGGAGATGACTTATTGGAATCTGGAAGACCTCTTTAAAGCGGGGTTCCACCCTAAAGTGGAACTTCCGCTGATCGGAACCCTCCCCCCCTCCGGTGTCACAATTGGCACCTTTCAGGGGGGAGGGGGGTGGAGATACCTGTCAAAGACAGGTATTTACACCCACTTCCGGGCATAGACTGCCGTGGGAGTCTATGCCTCTTCCTGTCCTGCCGCGCTGTCTGCTGAGGCACACATGGGTCCCAGAGACAGCGCGGACAATTCCTATTGCGCTGCGCGACTCGCGCATGCGCAGTAGGGAACCGGGAAGTGAAGCCGATTCGCTTCACTTCCTGATTCCCTCACCTAGAATGGTGGCGGCAGCAGCCAAGAGCCGAGCGATCGATCGGCCTCGGCTGCCGGCATCGCTGGACCCCGGGACAGGTGAGTGTCCATTTATTAAAAGTCAGCAGCTGTAGTATTTATAGCTGCTGGCTTTTTAATATTTTTTTCCCCAGTACAGTCCCGCTTTAATCACAATGAGCACGGAAAAAATCACTACCAGCCAAACAGGACCACTCCCATCGATTGATACTCACCCAGTGACAGTGCCACTTCCCCCTGCTGCTAAGTAAACAAAGGGGGTGAAGCCATTCCCATGTCACATGATGTCCCTCGGATGCATCCATCCCCTCTTGCTACCTTTATATGGTAATTGCTGGGCTTGCTAAGGCAATATGTGCACACAAAGTGAATGTATATACCTTGTGGTAAATGAAGAGTATATTTCAATGAAAATGTTTGTGTCCGGAGTTCAGCTTTAACTTCTACTGGGGTGTATTTGAAGACATTACAGGCTTACTACAAAGAGGAAGTGAACTCCATGCAGAGCCCAGGGCAAACAAGGCATGGTAAATCAGTAATTTGGATCATCTGTGGTGAAACCACATTCTGGTGACTAGTCCTTTGCCCTCTGCCTGGCACTATGCATCATAAATAATTGGCATTTTGTAAATGAAATACTTTTTTTCACCTTTCATTTTTTTTTTTTTTTTTAATGATTCTGATTCTCCACATATTCTTTGTTGCCACTTTCCATGTATATGCAGGGTAGACACTTTAGCAATGGCTACATGTTTTTTTTCATGGTAGGTTCCTGTTAGTGACAACAGTGGATGATGCCTACATATTGTGTGTTTAAAACAGACACTTTTTCCCCTTGCTTGAGCAAATTGAACCATACTTTTTTTTTTTTGGGGGGGGGGGGGGGGGGGTGCCTTTTTCTGAATTAACTGTGGGTATAGGAATGAGATTTTTTTATTATTAATTTGACATAGGCGGGTTCACCCGACTATGTTACTATGTTTTTTGAGTCTCTATTCTATTTGTGCAACAGGGTGACAACAAAGAAGCACAATTGTGGGACAGGGTAGCGTGGTCACCGAATGTCATGGAAGTATCACTAAATATTAATAATGTTAACATCATTAACTTTGGTCATTAATGGGTGCTAAGAAATGAGCAAATAAGGTACAAAGAGGGAAAACTAATGAGAAAGAGTGTTAGAGGCAGGAATGAATTATCCATAACATCAATTATAAGATTGCCTGGGCTTTGGAATTGTCTGTGATGCAGTTAGTCAACTGGACTGAGCTAGGCCTCTTACAGTGGTATTCAGCTGAACACCATGTTTTAGACAACTGCATATTATCTACCTGTGCATGTGCTTTATTTAGGGAACACAAAAAGTGGAGAAAAGGGACAGATGAGGACAGGACAGGAGAAGAAAAAGAAGAGAGGGGAAGTCGAGGCAGAAGGGTGGACAGAGAATAAGAGAGAAGAGGATAGAAGAGAAATGAAAAAAGAGAGGAGAGCAGAGTTGAGAGGAGAGAAAATGAGGGGAGGAAAAGAGTTGCGCTCATGTAATGCATGCATGCCCAGCTCTACAAAGTCTCCGGGTTCCAGGACCTAGAACAAAGCTTGTTAAGATTCTTCTGAATTAACTGTGGGTATAGGGTTCTGTTCATGGAATTTTTCTATTATTAATTTGACGTAGACGGGTTCACCAGACTATGTTACTATGTTTTTTGAGTCTGTATTCTATTTGTGCAACAGGGTGACAACAAAGAAGCACAATTGTGGGACAGCGTAGCGTGGTCACCGAATGTCATGGAAGTATCACTAAATATTAATTTAATAAAGCTGTTTAATACTATTAAAAATTACTTTTGAAATTATATTAAATATTAAAGCTTACTGTTCATGCGGTTTTTGTGACTGCTAAAGAAAACCTGTACTGAGAGCAATCCACTGTCTCCCATTGCTGACCTTTTCTTCTAAAATTCTTGTCTGCCTGTCATAATGATCCTTTTGCATAAAATTGTTCACTGAACCAAAATGTGAATTTTTACTTTTACTTACACTCTGCCATAGACTGGTTTCAGTTCAGTAAATTAGAATTAAAAAAAGGAACATTTATTGTAAAAAAAAAATATTGAGATTAAAAAATGTCAGCAATGAGCAAGGGAAACTGAATACATGAAAAATATTGTAGCTAAAGGGACAACAGGATACTCAGCACAGGTGGGTTCATCTAACCACACAGACAACATAAGTTTATTTTCTAAATTACTACATATGTGTGAAATGAGCACCAGAAATGACTGAGTTCTCAATCTGGAGAACTGCTAGAACGACCATAGGCATGCTGGTATATCTCAGTTTTGATAACTTGCTAAATTTAGTACTTCTGATGTGAACCTCTTCCAATAGTTGCTATGGAGGTAATATGACTGCTCCCATCTTTTTTATGTTTTTGTTTTTGTTTTATTATGTTAGAGGAAAATGATAATGTTCAGGAATCCTTTCTAAATGTTTGAGTTGTATCTGTTTTTTTATATATATTTTTGTAGCATTTATATAAAATATTTACTTCCAAATAACAATTTAATAAAATCTGCACTAATGATGCTGTTGTCACAGTACACTGTGTTTTCTATAAAAGCATCACAAGCTGTTTCCATTAGAACTCATCCACAGTTCTGCATTGTCGTGATGCACAATACACATGTAGTGCTTTATGGTGCCATTAGCTTTCAAATGCACCCCCAATGCACTAGGGGAATGCAACTGTCCTTGGGCAAATGCCCCCAAGCCTAGCCCTTCCCTGCCTGGCAGAAATTTGGCAAATTTCCAAATTACTCAATAATATAAAACACGTGCACTTTTGGCACCGGGGGATTGAGCATCATGGCTCCAAAGGTTTTAGCTTTGGCCCCAGATGGAGCTCACACCCTGAAATTGATAAAACGATCATGTACAATAGATACACATGCAGATACACCATATTGTGAAAAGTATTGGGAGGGCTGCCTTTACACACACATGAACTTTAATGGCATCCCAGTCTTAGTCTGTAGGGTTCAATATTGAGGTTTAGAAGTCTGTCTATAGGAATGTTTGACCATTCTTCCAGAAGTTCATCTGTGAGGTTAGGCACTGATGTAGGACGAGAAGGCCTGGCTCACAGTCTCCATTCTAATTCACCCCAAAGGTGTCCTATCAGGATGAGGTCAGGAAACTGTGCAGCCAGTGTCATTTCTTCAGTGTTGACACATGAAAAGATATAATAAAATATTAACAAAAATGTGAGGTACTGTGTGAGATACTGTATATGTATATATTTACACACATACTGTATCTATACACACACACATAGATAGATAGATAGATAGATAGATAGATAGATAGATAGATAGATAGATAGATAGATAGATAGATAGAGCTATCTATCTATCTATCTATCTATCTATCTATCTATCTATCTATCTATCTATCTATCTGTGTGTGTGTGTGTGCGCACAGAAAATGTTGAAGCTGGTAAACAATTACTGAGTAATTTAACAACAGGCTTGATGTTGTTAGCAGTTATTAATTATGATTATAAATAAATTACACTAACTTTCCTTGTCAAGAGGTAATTAACATCATTAACTTTGATCATTAATGGGTGCTAAGAAATGAGCAAATAAGGTACAAAGAGGGAAAACTAATGAGAAAGAGTGTTAGAGGCAGGAATGAATTATCCATAACATCCATTATAAGATTGCCTGGGCTTTGGAATTGTCTGTGATGCAGTTAGTCAACTGGACTGAGCTAGGCCTCTTACAGTGGTATTCAGCTGAACACCATGTTTTAGACAACTGCATATTATCTACCTGTGCATGTGCTTTAGTTAGGGAACACAAAAAGTGGAGAAAAGGGACAGATGAGGACAGGACAGGAGAAGAAAAAGAAGAGAGGGGAAGTAGAGGCAGAAGGGTGGACAGAGAATAATAGAGAAGAGGATAGAAGAGAAATTAAAAAAGAGAGGAGAGCAGAGTTGAGAGGAGAGGAAATGAGGGGAGGAAAAAAGTTGCGCTCATGTAATGCATGCATGCCCAGCTCTACAAAGTCTCCGGGTTCCAGGACCTAGAACAAAGCTTGTTAAGATTCTGAGAAAACAAAAAGAACAGAAAATATGAAATCCCTCAACATATCAATATCTGAAACTGGATCAGTCATTGTGTACTTGTTATGGATTCAGTCATAATGGGATTACATAATCTTTCTTATTTCAAAGATTCAAAGCAAGAAATCTCCCAGAACATCAATTATTACTAGTGGATCAGTCACCATGTGTCTTGTTTTGGAAGACCCAGCCACGACCCATCTTTAATGCTCTTACTGAGGGAAGGAAGTTGTTGGCCAAGATCTTGCGATACATGGCCCCATCCATCCTCCCCTCAATACAATGCAGTCGTCCTGTCCCCTTTGCAAAAAATCAGCCCCAAAGAATGATGTTTCTACATTCATGCTTCACGGTTGAGATGGTGTTCTTTGGGTTGTACTCATCCTTCTTCTTCCTCCAAACACTCCAAAAAGCTCTAGTTTTTCTCATCAGACCACATGACCTTCTCCCATTCCTCATCTGGATCATCCAGATGGTCATTGGAAAAATTTGGACGGGCCTGGACATGCACTGGCTTGAGCAGGGGGGCCTTGCGTGTGCTGTAGGATTTTAATACATGGCAGCGTAGTATGTTACTAAATAATACACAATTTTCTTTGAGACTGTGGTCCCAGCTCTCTTCAGGTCATTGACCAGGTCCTGCTGTGTAGTTTTGGGCTGATCCCTCACCTTTCTCATGATCATTGATGCCCCATGAGGTGAGATCTTGCATGGAGCCCCAGACCGAGGGAGATTGACCGTCATTTTGAAGTCCTTCCATTTTATAATAATTGCGCCAACAGTTGTTGCCTTCTCAGCAATCTGCATGCCTATTGTCCTGTAGCTCACCCCAGCCTTGTGCAGGTCTACAATTTTAAACCTGATGTCCTTACACAGCTCTCTGGTCTTGGCCATTGTGGAAAGGTTGGAGTCTGTTTGATTGAGTGTGTGGACAGGTGTCTTTTATACAGGTAACAATTTCAAACAGGTGCAGTTAATACAGGTAATGAGTGGAGAACAGAAAGAAAAAATAATAGGTCTGTGAGAGCCGGAATTCTAATACCGTGTACACATGTACAAGCAAGGGGAATGTCTGACAGAAAAAGTCAGATGGGAGCTTTTCATCGTATATTCCGATCGCCTGTATGCCCCATCGGACTTTTTACGTAAAAAATTCTGACGGACCTAGAAAGAGAACATGTTCTAAATTTTTCCAACGGAACCAACTCCCATCGGGAAAACCGCTTGTCTGTATGCTGTTCCGACGTACCAAAAATGACGTATGCTCTGAAGCAAGTATGAGATGGAAGCTATTGGCTACTGGCTATTGAACTTCCTTTTTCTAGTTCTGTCGTACGTGTTGTACGTCACCGCGTTCTTGATGGTTGGAATTTGGTGCGATCGTCTGTATGCAAGACAGTTTCAGCGGAATTCAGAGTTTATGCCGATGGGAAAACTGGTCTTGTGTACACGGCATTACTGGTTGGTAGGTGATCAAATACTTATGTCATGCAATAAAATGCAATTTTTTTTTTCCATTATACAATGTGATTTTCTGGATTTTTGTTTTTAGATTCCATCTATCACAGTTGAAGAGTACCTATGAAAAAAAAATTTACAGACCTCTACATGCTTTGTAAGTAGGAAAACCTGCAGAATCGGCAGTGTATCAAATACTTGTTCTCCCCACTGTATATGACCACCCAACACACAAGAATATGCCAGATCTAGTACCACTATTGTGTGAGTCTGGGGAAACACCAGCTGTGCCAAAAGTGAAAAATGTAGGTATAACAGGCTTATGGTTCTTGTGGTACCCTATTTATCACCTTTACATTTTTCCATACATTTGCCAATTTAGGCTCCTGCAACTGTGCAGTCTCAAAATATTCACTGACCACCACTAGTATATCTATTATTTTCTGGCACAGGGGCTGTTTCCTTACTACTTTCCAACCATTGTCAGGTACATCTGATGTAGGGGTGTCAACATTCCCCTCAAGTTAAAACAAAGCAATAACTTCATTAACGTCAGACACATTTTCAGTACTGGTAACCTGTTTTTTGCTCTCATGGTCCCAAAGCAGATTAAAATCACAGCCCAGCATTACACTGTGTAGCAAGTTCTTAAAGAGTTACTTGTCAGAAACCATGAAATCAGACCAAGACAGAAGTACAGTTAAATCACACTTGTTTAATAATAAAAGTAAAAATAACAAACATAGTCAAAACATACCCAAAGTTCAGTAACCATAATGAATCGTCAGTCAGGCCAGGAGTCAGGGATCAAAGTAGTGGAACAGCAAGCAGGATCTGTAGCCTGAAGGGATGTTAGCAAAGCCAGTCTTTAAACAGGAATGCAGGCGATAGTTTCTTTTGATGTGACCAAGGCGAAGGCAGAGTTCCTCTGGACTGGATGGCTTAAGTAGGCAGGACTGACGAGCAGGATTAACAACAGCTGGGTAACTGTGGAGAGAGATGGGACCTGGCAATTAGCCGAAAGCTGAGAGAAGGAAGGGATGAGCCCAGCCCTGACAGTACCCCCTCCTCAACGACCCCTCCCCCTCGGAGGACCACCAGGCTTGAGGGGAAAACATCAATGGAAATCACAGAGAAGGACAGGGGCATGTACGTCAGAGGATAAGGCCCCAGAGACCGTCGATTAAAGTCTGTATCTCGATGGACGACTCAGCCCAAGAGGGTGACCGAAACCAAGGGCTTATCCTTCTGAATAACTGGGGACGAAACAACGCCACCTAAGGTCTGTCCGGTACAGGACCTCAAGGTTCGGGCATTTCCTGGACGGGTAGAACAAGACTTCAAAAAGTGAAATGCCTGGCTACAGTTAAGGCACAATCTCTCCCTCCTCCTAAAGGTTCTCTCATCTGCAGAAAGACGCATGAAGCCCAAGTGCATGGGTTCAACTTTTACTGCAAGACTCGGTACCAGGAGGCATGGGAGGTGAGGGAAGCACGGGTGGGACTACAAAGCTCGGAGACAAACATACAGGAGCTTTCGAGTTAGATTTAGAGCTGTAGATTTTTGCTGAACCTCTCCACCTTTTCTTCAGCCATGATCAACAGGCCCACACCTGCACCTCTGGACCCGGCCTGAAGACAAACAGTGGTGGTACTGGCTTGCATCCTCACGCCAGCTGTGGTTCACAGGTATAGGTACAGGCTCGGGTAGTATAAAGGCAGCCTAGGGTATTATATGGACAGGCTAACTGTGTAACTACCTGTAAGTATGAGCAGGCAGATACACTAACAATGCCTAAATAATAATAAATGCACATTTTCTTACCTGCAAAAAGATCTGCATTTAACATTTTTTTTTACAAAGGTGAACTTGAACCTCCACACCTTAAATCACCCCAATTCCTGTATTTTCAGGCCTAAGATCACCACAATTCATCCACCTTTACCCCTTTGTAACCCCTCTTCCCCCACAAGCACATCAGTTCCTCTCTGTACCCCCCCCCCCACCAGTGATGTAAGTAACTCCGTTAAAATAAACGGAGTTACTTAACGCAATTACTTTAGAGGGTAATGAGTAATCTAACTGATTACTCTTCCCCTCAAGGTAACTCAGTTCCCATTACTTGGGCGGCGTTACCGCAATTATTTTTACCGCCCGGAGGCCTGCTGCGGCTGCGCTGCCTGGCCGTTCGTTCCGCCGTGGGGAGGGAGGCTTTCGCCCGCTGAGCTGAGAAGAGGCTGAGACTCGGAGAGACTGTCTGGACCGCCCCATCCTGCCCCGCCTATCCAGAGAGAGAGAATGTAGGGAGGCGGGCGGAAATTGAAAAATGAAGTTAGCTGACCAGCTGACACAAATCGAGTGAAGGGAAGGGTCTCTCTCCTTACCCATGAGGAAGGGCATCCCTGGAGGCATTCAAGTAAGTGACTGTCTGAAGATTCGAATTGCAGTGCAATCGATCCATCCCAAGTCCTCCACCACCTCTGATTCTTACTGATCCCATCCCTACCCACCCACCATAACTTCTACAACTGAGGTGATGGGGGGGATACCTTAGGGATGAGATCAGTGGTGGTGAGGCATGGGATCAGTAAGAGGCAGAGGTGGTGGTGGGAGAGGATGATACCACCACCGCTGCCATCCCCCCAAGTACCACTGCTGCCTGCCACCCCTCCCCAAGTATACCACCGCTGCCACCGCCCCAGGTACCACCGTTGCCACTCCCCCCAATAACTGTAAACCACCACCACTGCCACCCCCCCAAGTACACCACCACCGCTGCCACCCCTCCAAGTACCACCGCTGACACCCCTCAAGTACCACCACTGCCACCCCCTCAAGTACCACCACTGCCACCCCTGTCACAGTTACTTTGCTGAGTAACTAATTACTTTTCCAATGTAGTAACCGAGTTATTAACGCAATTACTTTTTGGGAGAAGTAATTTGTAACTTAACTAATTACTTTTTTAAAGTAAGATGACCAACACTCCCCCCCCCCCCCCCCCCACACACACACACACACATCTATTTCCTTCTGGGCACTTGCCCCCTCATGTCTGTTCCCTCTGTACCCCGCACACATATCTGTTCCCTGTGTAGCCCCCCGCACATCTGTTCCCCTCTTTACACCCCCCGCATATCTGTTCCCCTCTTTACACCCCCCGCATATCTGTTCCCCTCTTTACCCCTCCACATATCTGTTCCCCTCTTTACCCCTCCACATTTCTGTTCCCCCTCTTTACCCCTCCACATATCTGTTCCCCTCTGTACCCCGCACACATATCTGTTCCCCTCTGCACCCCCCCATATATCTGTTCCCTTCTTTACCCCCGCATATATATGTTCCCCTCTTTGCCCCCCCACATATCTGTTCCCCACTTTACCCCCCCCACATATCTGTTCCCCTCTTTACCCCCCAAGTATCTGTTCCCCTCTTTACCCCTCCACATATCGGTTCCCCTCTTTACCCACCCCAACATATCTGTTCCCCCTTTACCCCCCCCAACATATCTGTTCCCCCCTTTACCCCCCCACATATCTGTTCCCCTCTTTACCCCCCACATGTCTATTCCCCTCTTTACACCCCCCCATGCACATCAGTTCCTCTCTGCACCCACCACCCCACCTCTGTTCCCCTTTGTACATGCAATGCAATCAGGGCCATCTTTAAGGCAGGGCAAAAGGGGCAGCTGCCCTGGGCCTTGTCATTGTTGTGGGGCCCAAAGCAGCTGCCTCATACTTGCCAACTATCCCAGTTTAAATTCCCTTGTCCTTTGAAGTTTTAGTCCTGTGCTGTGTCCCAATATGCCCAGGTCTGCCTATTCTCCCTATTGTTGTGTACAGATGATTTACCTGCAGACCCTGTGTTTACGTGTAAATAACAGGCATTCATATGTAAATTGTGGCGGCATTCATACAGTGGTGTGAAAAAGTGTTTGCCCCCTTCCTCATTTCCTGTTCCTTTGCATGTTTGTCACACTTAAGTGTTTCGGAACATCAAACCAATTTAAACAATATTCAAGGACAACACAAGTAAACACAAAATGCAATTTGTAAATGAAGGTGTTTATTATTAAAGGTGAAAAAAAATCCAAACCATCATGGCCCTGTGTGAAAAAGTGATTGCCCCCTAAACCTAATAACTGGTTGGGCCACTCTTAGCAGCAACAACTGCAACCAAGCGTTTGCGATAACGTGCAATGAGGCTTTTACAGCGTCCTGGAGGAATTTTGGCCCACTCATCTTTGCAGAATTGTCCTAATTCAGTTACATTAAGGGGTTTTCGAGCATGAACGGCCTTTTTAAGGTCATACCACAACATCTCAATAGGATTCAGGTCAGGACTTTGGCTAGGCCACTCCAAAGTCTTCATTTTGTTTTTCTTCAGCCATTCGGTGGTGGACTTGCTGGTGTGTTTAGGATCATTGTCCTGCTGCAGAACCCAAGTTCGTTTCAGCTTGAGTACACGAACAGATGGTCGGACATTCTCCTTCAGGATCTCTTGGTAGACAGCAGAATTCATAGTTCCTTTTATCACGGCAAGTCTTCCAGGTCCTGAAGCAGCAAAACAGCCCCAGACCATCACACTCCCACCACCATATTTTACTGTTGGTATAATGTTCTTTTTATGAAATGCAGTGTTCCTTCTACGCCAGATATACTTGGACACACACCTTCCAAAGAGTTCCACTTTTGTCTCATCGGTCCACAGAATGTTGTCCCAAAAGTCTTGGGGATCATCAAGATGTGTTGTGGAGAAATTGAGACGAGCTTTGATGTTCTTTTTGCTCAGCAGTGGTTTTCTCCTTGGAACTCTGCCATGCAGGCCATTTTTGCCCAGTCTTTTCCTGATGGTGGAGGCATGAACGCTGACCTTAACTGAGGCAAGTGAGGCCTGCAGTTCCTTGGACGTTGTTGTGGGGTCTTTTGTGACCTCTTGGATGAGTCGTCGCTGCGCTCTTGGGGTAATTTTGGGCAGCCGGCCACTCCTGGGAAGGTTCACCACTGTTCCATGTCTTCGCCATTTGTGGATAATGGCTCTCACTGTGGTTCGCTGGATTCCCAAAGCTTTGGAAATGGCTTTATAACCCTTTCCAGACTGATAGATCTCAATTACTTTCTTTCTCAATTGTTCCTGAATTTCTTTGGGTCTCGGCATGATGTGTAGCTTTTAAGGATCTTCTGGTGGACCTTACTGTGTCAAGCAGCTCCTATTTAAGTGATGCCTTGATTGTGAACAGGTGTGGCAATAATCAGGCCTGGGTGTGGCTAGAGAAATTGAACTCAGGTGTGGACAACCACAGTTATAGTATGTTTTAACAAGGGGGGCAATCACTTTTTCACACAGGGCCATGATGGTTTGGATTTTTTTTCACCTTTAATAATAAACACCTTCATTTACAAATTGCATTTTGTGTTTACTTGTGTTGTCCTTGACTATTGTTTAAATTGGTTTGATGTTCCGAAACCCTTAAGTGGGACAAACATGCAAAGGAATAGGAAATGAGGAAGGGGGCAAACACTTTTTCACACCACTGTAAGTAAGTAGCTGCAGCCAGCGGCATTGATATGTAAATAAAGGCGCCATTCATATGTATATCATGCCCCCCTGCAGGAGATGATGTGCTGTAACCTCTAGTAACCAATCAGTGAGCAGTAATACTGTACCGTAATCTCTAGCAACCAATTAACAAGCAGAAATCATTTGCTGTAACCTCTAGCAACTAATCAGTGAACTGAAATGTGTGATGTAACCTCTAGCAACCAGTCAGTAAGCAGTAATGATATGCTGTAAACGCTGACAACCAATCGCAATTGCTGCCTGATCTGATATAGTAAACTGATTTTAAGTCTAGCTGCAATTTCTTGTATGTCTCAGAGCAGGTGGAGAGTGAAATTGAATGGGGGGGGGGCCCAAGAAATTTTTTTCCCAGGGTCCAATCAATATTAAAGACGGCCCTGAATGCAATATAAACTTGACAATGCAATATAAATTTATACAGCAGAAATTATTATTCTTTTAATTCAGATTACTGGATGCAGCAGTGTGGTGCTTGTTCTTCCACTACCTGTGCGAACGGCATGGTGGCCTCACCTCGAGGAGAGCGGAGCTGCTGCCTGTCCTCCCACAAAAGATCCCAGATGGTCCAGGAGGAGGAGGGCAGGGAAATCGCGGCAAGCTCGAAATTTACATGCAGGGTTCCATCTCATCCGCCCTGGCTGATTCCATGTGCCCTGCAACTCTGCAACTGCAAGCACTTCAGAGCCGACCGGTGCTGCTCTTTTTCCATGTCTCTCTCCCCTCCTCTTCTTACTGCCTCTGCCAGGGACGCACTGCAGGCTGAGTGAAGTCCTGGCAGGGGAGTCCACGGCGTTCACATTGAGAGACCCTTCCGGGAGAGCTTAGAAAAGGAGGCAGACAGAACAGGGATGGAGAGGGTTATATGTTTGTGCGGGGATGACAGGCACATTTTACCACCCCCTCCCCTAGCCTAGCGCCATTGTTGCTTTATGGTATTACCGGCCCCGCAGGTATTTTAAAAACCGCCACACAGCTGTGGGGGTGCGCATCGCGCCGATCGGTGGTGCGGTGTGTCAGTCTGACACACAACGATACCAATCTTGGTAAAGAACCTCAGACGGAGGCTCTTTACCATGTGATCAGCCTTATCCAATCATGACTGATCACAATGTAAACAGGAAGAGCCGTTGATTGGCATTTCCCCACTCGTGTCTGACAGACGTGAGGAGAGGAGAGCCGATCGGCGGCTGTCCTGACAGGGGGCGTCTGTGCTTATTGTTTATCAGTGCAGCCTCCCCTCGGATCCTGCCCAGGACCACCATCATGCCACCCAGGACCACCAGGATGGCCAACACACTGGACAACCAGTTATTCCCCCCTAGACCACCAGGGAAATGCCAATCATTGCCAAGGCAGCTGTCAATCAATGCCCAGGCAGCTGCCAATCCGTACCCACTCACAATGCCTACCACTGTCAGTGCCACCAGGGATGCCTATCAGTGCTGTGCATCAGTGCCCAGCAGTGCCACCTATCAGTGCCCAGCAGTGCCGCCTATCAGTTGCTCCAGAAAGTACCCATCTTTGCAGCCTTTCAGTGCCCACCAGTGCCACCCATGAGTGCCCATCAGTGCCACCTATCAATGCCTATCAGTGCTGCATATGAGTGCCACTCATCAGCGCCACCTATGAATGCACATCAGTGCTGCATATCAGTGCCACTCATCAGTGCCGCCTACCAGTGCCCATCAGTGCCGAATATCAGTGCCCATCATCGGTGCCCGTCAGTGCCCCCTCATTGGTGCCACCTCATTGATGCCGCCTTATTAGTGCCCGTCAGTGCCGCCTTATCAGTGCCCATCAGTGAAGGAGAAAACGTACTTATTTGCAAAATGTTATAACAGAAACAAAAGCAAAACTTTTATTTTTTTCAAAATTTTCTATTTGTTTAGCAAAAAATAAAAACCACAGAGATGATCAAATACCACCAAAAGAAAGCTCTATTTGTGGGAACAAAATTATAAAAATTCTGTTTGGGTACAGTGTAGCTAGTCAATTGTCATTTAAACAGCAACAGAGTAGAAAGCTGAAAAAAGGCTTGGGCAGGAAGGTGTATAAGTGCCTGGTATTGAGGTGGTTAACTGTGTTTAGAGAAAACTTTATTCTGTGCATCATGGATCTGATTAGAAGCAAGTAGATCATGGCTGGTGATAGGGGCCAGCAGGGCCGGATTAACAGGGGCTATTGGAGCTGCAGCTCCAGGCCCCTTACCTTAAGCTAGGCCCATTTGCCCAAAAAAAAAGATTGTGCTTCGAGAGTCGTAGAGACCCTAAAAGAATTTGGTAGGTAGGTAGCCGAAAACTTACCCCACCACTGGTCAAAATTTGGGTCTCCTAGGAACTATGGTTCTGGAAATACGTGGCTCCTTGTGCAGCCTGTCAGAAGCTGCATACAGAGCAGCCAGTTTAAATACAAGCTGTCACACACTGTTTGCAGCACACAGAGGATTAGCTCACAGTGCCTTAATTACTTAAAAACAAAAAAACAAAATATATAATAATTATTTGTATATTACTTACTTATGGTAAGGGTGGTGAGTGGATGCTGGGACTGTGACATCATAATGGGCGGGGACATCGTCCGGTGATGTCCCTATATAAGTCGCCGCGCGCCGCGTCCCTATCATTGTGGCCGGAGACAGCGACGAGGCAACATCTCCAGAAGAGAAGACCAGAAGACGGCGACTGCAACAGCGGAGACAGAAGACCGGGCCACCGCTTGTAAAAGAGCTAGAAGAAGGCGCGATGGCCCGGCAAGAAGAACCGAAGAGGGGGACAAGACCCCCGAAGAGGGGGACAAGACCCCCGAAGTCGGAAGAAGAGGGCGGCGGCGAAGAAGAATGCCGGGCTCCTCCGCTAGTAAAAGAGCTAGCAGAAGATAGTGGAGGAGTCCGGCGAGAAGACCCCCGAAGACGCAAGACCCCCGGAGCTGTGCAATAAACTATTTTAACCCTTGTGTGTTTTTTTTTTACATTTTTTTCACAGGTGAATGGGTAGGGGTACATTGTACCCCATACTCATTCATATAGGGTGGGGGGCCGCTATCCGGGGGCCCCCTTATTAAAGGGAGTCTTCTTCAGGCATTAGAGATCAGCATATATACATATATCCTGTAGTGTATCTTGAAAGTATCATATAAAATTGCATCCAAGATTAAAACCGGAGGAAGAAAAGAAGATCCTTAATGCAAGAATCACAAAGGTAAGGAAGGTCACTGTTCTGCATTCTAGTGCCGGCCCAGAGCCAAAGGACAGGCCCGCCAGCCCATCCCCAATGCAATAGTCCCCAGCAAAGGGTGAACCTGCGGAAGGATCATTACTGAACCCCCCCCCCCCCCCCCCCGAGGGAGGAAAGCCGAAAAAATTCCCCAGATGGTGGAAGGTATCCGGAGAGCAAACCACAGATAGCTGCTGTGGAAAGAAATGCGGTCAGGAATGGTGCAAGGTGCAGTAAGGGCAACCAGGATTATCATGAGCTGCTGGTGAGGTGATACATGGAGCACAAAGATGCAGGGAACTTCCGCAGGGGCTAGAAGGCTAGGGGTGGCACCTGATGAAGGTGTCCTATTAAAATAAGAGTGGGTATGAGCGTAGGGGTCGCCTCCCCTATGCCAGAAGGCATGGGGTACCCAGGGAAGGTGTTCCGCAAAAAACAAAGACCTTGGATGTGAGCCCAAGTGAGATGTTGCAAACCTGAGGTAGTTGCTCCAAGAAGGAAATGACCAAACAATTCAGCAGCAATGGACCGGCCAGTGATCACAGATCACCTTCGGTAAGGCTGGAGTTCAACTTTAATCACCTGTTTTCTGATATGTTAATTAACTACTATATATCACAGAGAAAGGATTATTGATTATTGCACTATTTACATACAACCTTTTTAAAACTGCACATGTAGTAGCTAATCAGAAAGCTCCCTCCCTGTCTTCTGAATCATGATGAACCTAAACAAATTTGGAAAACAAATAGAGTGGCAGTGCAATGGCAGCTGCATTAAGTCATTAGTATTTCAAACATAAAATAAAGAATGAAATGTTTAAGTGAAGCAATCTGTACATCCACTTTTATGGGGTATTAAACATAACAGCTACAGGAGCGCCATATAAACGTCACTGATATAAGCAGCCGCTATTTTCAAATGTGTTTGAGATAAACATTAGTCACAGTGGGCTGTTGACTTGCAAATGCATGTTCTTCAGCTCAGAGCTGCAAGGACACAATCTCGATTTCCGAGAAAAAAAAATTCATGACTTCATTTTGTCACCCAGTGATTCTGAATTTATCTGAGGTTGACTTCTAGAGTGCTGTCTCCTTGAAGAAAAATAAATCAAAGTAATGAACATAGAAGAGAACATAATGACCTTAACAAGAGAATAACTAAAATAATACTAATGTTCTGTTAAGTTAATCTTGAAATAATAAATGTTTATACTTTGGCAGTATAGCTAGTTGAGCATACATATAGGGATGTAAACACATTTGTCCTTTGTATTAAATGGCAAGGTCATCTAACTAGTTGCTTCAAGGCTCCTTTGTCCAAGGAATGCTGCACAATACAGTAGCTGTGACCTCCCCTCCGCTTACAATATGGATAAACTATGCAACAGCCAAAGGCAACACTGATGTGGAAAGGGTCTTAAATACATTTAGGATGGGATATCCATTTTATGATTTTCCTTCAAAGTGTCTCTACCAAGTATAGCGGTGTAGTTGCCACTAGTAACAAACATCCACCATATCACCCTGCTGCCAGACTCCCATATATATATATATATATCTTGCAGAGACAATGAACAGTAATTTTCTTTGTTTTGTTTATTGGAGGGTACAACTTGGTTGGGGGAAAGGGGTATACGGAATGCCCATAGAACAGATCACTTTGCCATCATATTTAGAGATTTTTATAGAGTTAGCACATAGTTTAAGCCTGAAGAAAATGACGTGCATGTTTAACAGCTACAGTCTTTTTCCTGCATCACCCTGCAGACTATTGCTCCTCCTCTGCGTTACTCCTGCAGACTATTGCTTCCAGAACTTCCTCATCAATGACCGTGTAAAGATAAGGACATCACCCTTGACCGTGTAAGGGTGATATTCCCAGAACTCCTCTCCTCCTGCACAAACTTGTACTGTAGCATATTAATTAAACTTGTACTGTAGCATATTCATTTCCCGTAACATCTTCTTCTTTAAGCAAAAGAACCCACTCTGAATAGTTTCTCTTGCTGACTCTGGTTGCTTGCTGCTACTAGGCCAGAGGCCTGCAGTACCTCT
This sequence comes from Lithobates pipiens, assembly GCF_037356315.1. Classification (NCBI taxonomy): domain Eukaryota; kingdom Metazoa; phylum Chordata; class Amphibia; order Anura; family Ranidae; genus Lithobates; species Lithobates pipiens. The sequence continues at coordinate 412,436,261 of NW_027507903.1, read as the reverse complement.
CCCCGAAGGCCTACTAGTTTAACAGCATGTTCTGAAAGGTGGACTACTGTTCCCAGCTAACCCAGCTTGCAAATCCTGTGCACTCAGGCCACATCGATTTGACACTACTCCCCACAGTCTCTCCTCTGATCCAGGGCTCCTTATCAATGAGCGTATAATGATAAGGACTTTGCCAATGACTGTGTAAAGGAAAGGTTCCCTCACTAAATAGAGAAAGAGACGGCGCCCTCTAAGTGCAGCAATAAGGTTACTCAGATTTATTAAAAATGGTTTAAAAACACTCACATTAGATTAGTGGTGTAAAGGCACATCTTAGATACAATGTTTCATCCGTATGTCCTTAGGCACGACTCCCAGGGCTGTAGTGCAGGATTCACAGCATCTGAGTTTTTGGCCGATGGTTGGTGGCTTAGTCCATTCCATGAAATTCTTCAGGATGGTCAAGGTAGTGCTAGTCGCTGTAGTGCCCTTGGTCAAATCTTTGGAGAGTCTGTGTCATCAGGAGACGGGCTGGGATATGTGGCGCTTCGGAACATGCATGCTCCTTCATCAGGCTTTGATAATGGTCATGTAGTAGAAGCAAATTTAAATGCTCAGTGGGAGGGGCGTGGGGGTGGGACAAAGGGATATATGTCATACATGTGGGCAGGAGAATACAGAGATGTCAGTGTGTATATCCCAAAAAGTCAATTCTGTCGTCTCAAGCACAACTGTACACTAAAACAAGATTACATCTCCCATAGCCAAACCCTGATGAAAAATTTCAAAGACAAAGGTTACCCCGACCAGACTGTTAACGAGGCCTATTCATATTATCTGGATAGCTTTACTCTCGAGACTTGTCCTTGTGTATCACGCCCTACTGATACTGCTAACACTAACACCGCTCAGCCAATAAGATTTGTAACCAAATTCCACAACAGGTTTAAGACAATGGAAAAGATCATCAAAAGACATTGGTCTATTCTACAGGAAGATCCCCACCTCAAACACAGTCTAAGGCCGCGTACACACGTGCGGACTGTTTGCCCAACCTTGTTCGTCAAACAGTTTCGGCAAACAGTCCGCTCAAAATTTGCATGAGCGGACTTGCCCACACACGAGCGGACTGTTTGAGCGAACTGTTTGCCAAACAGTTCGCTCAACTTTTGAAATGAACGGACTCGCCCACGTAAGGAGGAGGCAAATCCGCCCATTTCGAGCGCGTGTACAGGTAGGCGGGGCCCGCGAAGGAGACGTCGCGGGCTCCGCCGCCTGGAATGGGCTTAAAGGGGAACCCCAACGCCGAAAAAAATCGGCGTGGGGGTTCCCCCAAAGTCCACACCAGACCCTTGTCCGAGCACGCTACCCGGCCGGCCAGGAAAGGGGGGCGAGCGAGCGCGCCCCCCCTCCTGAGCCGTACCAGGCCGCGTGCCCTCAACATAGGGGGGTGCCTTGGGGAAGGGGGGGCCGCGCGGCCCCCCCACCCCAAAGCACCTTGTCCCCATGTTGATGAGGACAAGGGCCTCTTCCCGACAACCCTGGCCGTTGGTTGTCGGGGTCTGCGGGCGGGGGGCTTATCGGAATCCGGGAGCCCCCTTTAAGAAGGGGGCCCCCGGATACCGGCCCCCCACCCTATGTGAATGAGTATGGGGTACAATGTACCCCTACCCATTCACCTGTGAAATAAAGTACAAAAAAAAAACACAACACAGGGGAAAAAATATTTTATTGCACAGCTCCGGGGGTCTTCCGTCTTCGGGGGTCTTCTCGCCGGACTCCTCCGCTATCTGTGTGTAGCTCTTTTACTAGCGGAGGAGTCCGGCTTTCTTCCTCCCCGCCGCCGGCCTCTTCTCCCGACTTCGGGGGTCTTGTCCCCCTCTTCGGTTCTTCTGCCGGGCCACCACGCCTTCTTGTAGCTCTTTTGCAGGCGGTGGCCCGGTCTTCTGTCGCCGCTGCCTTCCGTTCTTCTGTCGCCGCCTTCGGTTCTTCTGCCGGGCCACCGCGCCTTCTTGTAGCTCTTTTACAGGCGGTGGCCCGGTCTTCTGTCGCCGCTGTCGCCGCCGACTTCCGTTCGTGTTCTTCTTCTTGTTCTTCTCCAGGAGATGTTGACACGTCGCTCCCTCCGGCCGGAATGCCAGAGCCGCGCTGTGCGGTCACTTATATAGTGACAATGGGGCGGGGTCACATGGTATATGTCACATGGGTTGGTCACATGGTGACCCCGCCCCCTTACGATGTCATAGTCCCCATGTGACATCAACCCATGTGACCAACCCATGTGACATATACCATGTGACCCCGCCCCATTGTCACTATATAAGTGACCGCACAGCGCGGCTCTGGCATTCCGGCCGGAGGGAGCGACGTGTCAACATCTCCTGGAGAAGAACAAGAAGAACAAGAAGAAGAACACGAACGGAAGTCGGCGGCGACAGCGGCGACAGAAGACCGGGCCACCGCCTGTAAAAGAGCTACAAGAAGGCGCGGTGGCCCGGCAGAAGAACCGAAGGCGGCGACAGAAGAACGGAAGGCAGCGGCGACAGAAGACCGGGCCACCGCCTGCAAAAGAGCTACAAGAAGGCGCGGTGGCCCGGCAGAAGAACCGAAGAGGGGGACAAGACCCCCGAAGTCGGGAGAAGAGGCCGGCGGCGGGGAGGAAGAAAGCCGGACTCCTCCGCTAGTAAAAGAGCTACACACAGATAGCGGAGGAGTCCGGCGAGAAGACCCCCGAAGACGGAAGACCCCCGGAGCTGTGCAATAAAATATTTTTTCCCCTGTGTTGTGGTTTTTTTTTGTACTTTATTTCACAGGTGAATGGGTAGGGGTACATTGTACCCCATACTCATTCACATAGGGTGGGGGGCCGGTATCCGGGGGCCCCCTTCTTAAAGGGGGCTCCCGGATTCCGATAAGCCCCCCGCCCGCAGACCCCGACAACCAACGGCCAGGGTTGTCGGGAAGAGGCCCTTGTCCTCATCAACATGGGGACAAGGTGCTTTGGGGTGGGGGGCCGCGCGGCCCCCCCTTCCCCAAGGCACCCCCCCCATGTTGAGGGCACGCGGCCTGGTACGGCTCAGGAGGGGGGGCGCGCTCGCTCGCCCCCCTTTCCTGGCCGGCCGGGTAGCGTGCTCGGACAAGGGTCTGGTGTGGACTTTGGGGGAACCCCCACGCCGATTTTTTTCGGCGTTGGGGTTCCCCTTTAAGCCCATTCCAGGCGGCGGAGCCCGCGACGTCTCCTTCGCGGGCCCCGCCTACCTGTACACGCGCTCGAAATGGGCGGACTTTCCGAGCGGGAACAGTCCGCTTATTTCGAAAGTACAGCGGACAGGCCCACACACGGGCGGACTGTTCGCTCAAACACAGTTTCAGCGGACAGTTTTTCGGAATTTCCGAAAGACTTTGTCCGTCCAACTGTCCGCTGAAACTGTCCGCTGAAAGCCCACACACGAGCGGACTGTCCGCCCAAACACTGTTCAGCGGACAAGGTTGGGCGAACAGTCCGCACGTGTGTACGCGGCCTAAGTGATAAACCGGTCATTACCTATAGACATGCTAAAAACATCAAATCACAAGTAGCACCCAGCAAAATCAAAAAGTCCGGTCCCCCCGCCAATACCCTTACCACGTTCTTCGATATCAAAGGCATGTACCAATGTAAAAAAATGATTTATTGTTTCCTAGAGCTACTTCTTGCTTTAAGACTGGCAGCTCACTAGGGTACAGCTTGTGCTATGGACCCTCCTTACGGACCACCTTGATGATCTATATGGACCACGAGCCCCTTAGTGTGGACACTAGTGTGTGGATATATTTATAACCCACACAAACAATATCTTAATATTTTAATTCATTGTATTATAGAATTTTTTTTTTTTTTCATTCCCAGAGAGCGCCATATTATCCTACTCCCTCTTTTGTTGTGTTTTTACGCTGTTAAAAAAAGTTCCCTCACTGACTGTGGTACACTCATTGACCGTTCTCTGCTCTGAGTCCATGATGGAGAACTTAACTGGACCGTACGTTCCAACAGCTTCATCTGCTCCTCTACTCCGGGAATTCCACATCAATGACCGTATAAAGATGCAGACTTCACCAATGACCTTGCAAAGGTGAAGTTCCCTCACAGCTCTCCCCAGCCTCCCCCTGCAATCAGCAAACCCCCCCCCCCCCCAGATGGGGCTGTCTTCCTGCTGCTGTCTTGTACTCCATTCTCCACTTCTCTCAGCTGACAACCTCCCCAGTGGCATGTTACCTCAGCTTATATAGGATATAGGAGGCCTGCCAATACTAGTTGGGGATTGGTCAGGGCTCCCACATGAGCTGCCTGCCACTCCAGTTCCAGGCCCTGCCCCTCTTCCAGAACATTCTCCCTGGAAGCAAGGGACGCGCCTCAGAACTAGAGCACAGGTGGTCACACCCACTGCTACTCTAACCACTCCCTGCCCCCAGATCAAAACAGACAGGCTAAAAGCTTAACGCATAGGCCTGCCTAAATGTACCTGTGCTGACAGTTTCCCTAGCAAAACCTCCTATACTAGCACCTACCTATTGGTAGAGGGTGCTACACAAGAATTTGTCATGTTTCTATTTCAAAGCATTACTCGGTTTTCCTTTTTTTGAGATTCTTGAAAGCCAGTTTCAAAGTCTAATCTACTCAAAAAAAGTAGGAAGTTCATCACTGACCATAAAGATAAGGGGGTAGTTAAACAGAGACCATTAACTAAAGGGGGAAGTACAGCAGTGACCCTACATTGGTCACTAGTGAAAGTGAGCCCCACCACAGTGGCGACTAGTCCATAGGCCTGGGAAATTTTAAATAAATAAATCTTTTAAAACGGCCCCTTTAAGAAAAAAAAAGTCCTTGTACAAAGTCCGATCGTGTGTATGAGCCTTTAGAGACATTACCATATAGTGTTTGTGTTTAGAGGATGTTACCGATTTTGTTTTTATTGGGGACATCAGTGTATACTGTGTGTGTACCTATGTATAGGGGATATTATAAATGACTGTATAGTGTGTGTGTATAGGGGACATTAAAGTATTGAGTGTGTGTATACATGTAGGGGAGACATTACCGTATAGTGCGTGTATCTGTGTATATTGGGTGTTACCGTTAGGGATGAGCTTCGAGTTCAAGTCGAACGTAAGTTCGGCTCGAACATCGGCTGTTCGATTGTTCGGCGAAGATCGAACATTATGGGCCGTTCGCGCCAAATTCGAGCTGCGTGTCACGGCCCATAATGCACTGCGTCATCACATTGCATTGCTGGCTGATGATTGGCCAAGCATGCACTATGACTCTCATGCTTTGGCCAATCACAGCGCCGTCAGCGAAGAGAGCCATAATTAGCCAAAAGCAGGGTGCCTGTGGCCAATTATGGCTCAGGGGATTAAGTGCACGCCCCACACTATATAAGGCCGCCTGCACATCGGCAGTGTGTAGTGTGTTGGTGGCGTTTGTTAAAGAGAGAGACTGTCATTTAATTTAGTTTCAGCAGGCAGGCAATTCCTTCTTGGTGTTCTGTTGCTAATATACTTCAGGCAGGCAGGCAAGACAGTTAGATAGCTGCAGTGTATTGTGTATATATATGCATTACGGTTTTGTATATTTATCGGCCATAACCCGTTGCAGGGCGGCCTTGACTTAATGGGCTTACCAGTTACCTTCTCTCGGCCTGCTCTTCCACTTCTAGTGGTTCCCAGGGTTGATACCCAATGACTTGTACACTGACTCAGGTGAAGTCCTTTCAAAAAGGTTTTATTTTGCAGTAGAACTTTCAATTAACACAGTCTCTTAGGGAACAGAGGGCACGGGTGAAGAACTCAGGCACCTTGAACTGCAGATCCAGCAAAGTCTCCACTTCCACCCAGAGAGCAGCCACTCGCAGCTGGGTACTTCAAGGCTGAACAGATCTCTGGCCAGAGATCATGGCAGTCAGCAAGTTGACTGAAACTTGAACAAACAACCAAGGGTAAACAGGAACCTTTTTCCTCCATACCTGGAACGTTTCCCGTCTCCCTTATGGTACTGGAAAAATGTGAATTCGTCAATGTCCTTCTCAACTCAGTAACTAGGTACTTCTCAGGATGCTACTTGCCGGCCCTCCTCCGAAGAGTCCTCCCCCGGTCACTTCCATGAGCTGCGGTGTCCCTCCAAGCCGAGAGCACACCCAGACACTTTGAATCCTCCCTCAGTTACTGCGCCTCGGACCAGCAGGTTCCGAGACTCGGGAATGGATCCCTACCCCAGACCAAGCAGGTCTATCAGGGGCCACTGACAGGAACATGTTGCGGGTTGTCAAACACCCCGTGACTGGGACCCCTCACAGGGCTACCCCAGTCCTGGAACCAGACAGGTCTCTCGAACCACTCCAAAACCCCAAACACGTGACCCACACCCCTTTAAGTACCCCTTCCCAGACTCCTCAGCGGGCCCCAACACTCCCACTGATTGGCTCCGAGAAGGCCGATACCTGAACATCCAACCAGACTTGGTTCTAGCCTGTCATGTGCACCTCACTGTCCACATGACCAGGCAGAACTTCCAAACACAGCCTGGCCAGACTGGTGTTAAGGCCCACCTACACAATTAACCCTCAGAACCTTCACTGTTCTGAGGCCAAAAACTAAATTTACAAGTGTGTGACATTTGATACCAAATGTCATCTGCTACACATCCCCCCAGCCATTTAAACGATGTCCCCATCGTCCAGGTAACAGCCAGGGCAAAAATCCTATACAAGAACAAAAAATCTAAGCAGTGCCTGAGTTCTTATGTATGTGTTGGGGAAGGGAGAGGAAGGGAAACATAGTTTCATAGTTTCATAGTTTCATAGTTAGTAAGGTTGAATAAAGACACCGGTCCATCCAGTTCAACCTGAGTGAGTGTCTACAATTGTCCCTATCCCTGTACATTGCACACACACATCTTTCCCTACCCTCAAAGAGCCCACAAGCCAAGGTCCCCATACTTATACTGGGGCCAATTTTGGACAGAAGCCAATTAACCTACCTGCATGTCTTTGGACATGTTTAAACATCAACACTTATCACAATGTCACATCAATGCTGTCTACATACCACCAAATGAACTATCTAAGCCCACCCGGAATCCTCCGATGACCTTGATAGCTGATCTCGATGTATCCTGAAAAAGAAACATAATGCAAAAAGGCAATACTGTACACTATACATTCTACGTTTTTTGAAGGGCAAAATTCCGACATTTTCACAACGGAATTTCCTCCTTCAACAGCATGTGAAATATCTTTTCTAACGCACTCTAGTCACTGGTGAAAAGAAAAGTCTCTGCGCACTACCACTATTTGGTCGGAGCCGCTGTAATTGCAAGTCCCTTAACAAATGAACATTTTGGGCCCAAAGCCTGAAGAACTTGGCGTGCATTTCTCTGTAGAACCACCTGCCTAACTACACCAGTCTTTGTGGATTGCAGAAACACTGAAGAAATTAAAGACACAAGGAAACTCTTCTCCTTTTCTTTCTGCAAACTTTCTCAAAACTTTATTCCAGAAACAGTTCACCAATAGAACCTGGGGTCAGGTAGAGTCAGATCTTTCCCTTGGGCATCAACTGTAGTGATGAAGTAGATAGCGCTTTCCTTTTCTGGTCGGCATATTATAATTTTGTCACTGTAGATGTGCCGACCATAGCTCCAGTGTAGCAGCAGTCCCATAATCTGTCATAAAGCTCCAGTGAAAAGGCCAGTTTCCGAAGCAGCTTTGGTACCTTGAGGTAGTTCCAAACATCACCTTCGTACCAAGCCTCAGAATTTTCCTCAATCACAGTCATAACATCCCTGGGGACATAAGGAAATCCAACCCTTACTAAGCAGCCACCCTTTTGTGTAACAGTCTCTGTGACCTTGCAAGTTTTGGCAGCCCACGAGCGTTTCCCTCTCTAGGTGGTACGCAGGAGTTTGGGAGTTTGGAGTTTGCACCAGCAAGGCAGAGTCCCTTTTTAATGTGGACAGTTTCACAGGCTTTGGGAGAGTGACACTCACCGTGACAGGACCTGCCACGTTCAACACTCCATTTCCGGAGGTCAACTGCAACCAGTCTGTAACATTTGCACAAGTGGCGGCCACATAATCTCCCCCTGCCCACAACAACTCCTCCGACAGTACCCCAAAAATGTCCCCATCCTCTAGATTCGACAGTGTCTCTAGCTCTGAATCTCTGTATTCCTCTGTCGGTAAAGCAAGGACAGAGAGTCGTGTTTTGAACTGCGCCATCGGCGCCATCTTTACTCTGACTTTCACTGAGATGCGTAAGCGTGGGAGGAGCCCTTGCCGAAAAGCCTGCAAAGTTGCACAACCCAAGCATCCCAGTGGGAGGAGTCTGAGTTGTTCTTCCCTGCACAATGCACCCCGTGAGAGTGTGTTGCGGAAAGAGGAAGAGACTGGTTGATTTTTGTCTCGGAGTGTTGGAGAGAAGATTTTATTTCCCTTAAGAATGTACCGTGCTCCAGGTATGCAGTCTGTGTCAGGACCCAGGATGCCTATTTCAAGGGGTTCCGCAGATGTGCAGCTGCCCGGTACTGTGCTCACAGACACGGGCATTCACCTGCTGCCACAGGGGCGGTTCATACTATACACCGCTGGAGACATCGAGGGCCTGGGCATGTTGTGAGGCTACTCCCCGCATCAGATAACCCCCTAAGAGAAGCGCTCTCCCGGGGGGTTACCAACATTCGGCATCCATAGTCATGAATGCTGGACTCGACCCCGCCCCCCGGGCGCCTGCGTCATTGGATTTGATTGACAGCAGTAGGAGCCAATGGCTGTGCTCCTATCAATCTATCCAATCAAGAGCCAGGACCCCATGCAGAGAGGGACAGCGCGTCTCCGCTGGGGGAAATACAGGGCTCAGGTAAGTAAAATGGAGGGGAGGTGGGCTAGGGGGTCGGTCACTGCCAGAAGTTTTTTCACCTTAATGCCTAGGATGCATTAAGGTGAAAAAACAAGAGGGTTCACAACCCCTTTAATATAACTACTCCTGAAAAAACATCAGTTTTTAAAATGCAGTACTGTTATAAACATGGGAAAGAGGGGCTACTTTACAGGCAGACTAAGGGGACCCCACAGGCACGATATTTAAAGGAATCTTTCATTTTTATTGTTTCACTTTAGCATTATTAAAATCCCTGCTCCTGAAAAACCAGCCATTTTAAAAACTATTTTTTGCATTGATACATATCCTCTTGGGCAGTACCCGGGTCCCCATATACTTTTTATGGCAATAACTTGCATATAAGTCTTTAAAATGATGCGTAACTCCATACGTGCTCTTTAATATCTCTGAATTTATTGATACTCCACAAAAGACAAAGTACACAGATATTGATGCATTTCAGCCATGACAGCCTTGGCAGATATGTACAAAAACAACACAAATATATATATGAGATAAAGAAATAAGAGAATAGGTGGAAAAATAAATAATTATCGTAAATGTAAGCCCAAGTCCTATCTGAAGCATGACATTCCCGAAAATGGTGCAAAACATTATGGCTATACCTAGCATTAGTGTTGACAGTGTAATGGTAGTGTTCACTTATTCTAGTACGTAGGGCACGTGTAGTGCATCCCACGTACTGCAAATTGCAAGCAACATTATGTATTAGGTACACTACAAATCGAGTTGCACTACACCACCAAGGGGCATTATACCATTGACCACTAATGTAAGGGGGCACTACTTCACTGACCACCAATGTAAGTGGGCAATACACATCACTGACCATCAAGGTAAGTGGGTCCCACGTTGAACCACTTACCAGCAATATAAGGCAGCACTACAACATTAACCACCAACATAGGAAGAATTTCACCACTGAACAACCATTAGGGGGCACTACACAGGGGGCCAACAATGTAAGGCAATGCAGAACAGCAATGTAAAGGGGATCTTAACCACTGACCAACCATATAAGAGGGCACTACACCACTAACTATCAATGAAAGAGGGCACCACAACATTAACCACCAACATAAGGGCCATTTAACCACCAAGGTAAGAGGGCACAACACTGGCCAGAAATGTAAGAGGACATAATAGCACTGGCCTCCAATGTAACGGGGCACTACACCACTAGCCACCAATGTAAGGGGGCTCTACATTACTGGCCAACAGTGTAAGAGGCGCTATACCACTGGCCACCAGTGTAAGGGGGTGATACACCACTGGCCAGCAATGTAAGGAGGCATTTCACCACTGATTTCCCACTGCTCGCTGTGATGCACCCTGACATGCACACTGTTTGCTTCTCTCTTTTCATGGTGCCCCCAGGTTTTTGAAATTCTACCTAAAAAAACCCTGTTTGCAGTTGTTCAGAAGATGAGGGTTAGGGATGAGCTGAACACAAACTTCCCCCCTCGCCCCCTGTTTTGGTTCGCAGCAGAACATGCGAACAGGCAAAATATTTGTGCAAACACCATTAACCACTTTAAAACTAAAGCATGCTGGGTGAAGGACAGGCCAGTAGCTCAATTGCATATTGAGCAAGTTCTGCCTAGTGGTCCATCCTCAAGACCCAATAACCCAATGGATGCTCTGTTGGAAAAGTCTCTGAGTCTGCTCTTGTCCCTAGATATTCCTGCACCATACAATGCAGACGCTGGCGATGGTTGCTTGAACCGATCAGAATATGCTGGTATATATATATATTAAGTAATCTGGTAACGGTCCAATATAACATATGTTATGTTATATTACAATAAAAAAAAAACAAAAAAAAAACACCCAAACACCCCCACTAACCCCCCACCTCATGGAGGCGACCAAAGAGGGCTATAAAAGTAGCTAAAGATTATACATATCTAAGTTATTCAAAGAAACGATCTATAGCTCAGGTTCTCATTAAAGCCGGGAAAAGAGGTTGCCTTTAAATTAAATATCCACCTTGCCTCGATCTGAAGCAGGGTTTTATCGACACTGCCTCCTCTCGAGGTAAGTGGAACATGATCCAAGGCTTGAAACCGAATAATATCGGAATCAAAAGCATGATATATACCAACGTGTCTGCAAACAGCAGTGACCATCTTTTTATTAAGTATGGGTTTGATATGATCTCGCATGCGAACCGAAAATTAGAGTGATTTTCTTTTTCTTTTATATATCGTAGACACCTGTGAATCAAGCTGGATAGCTTGTGGGTGCAATTACACAGTATTGTGTTTTTTTTCATCCCCAATTGGCTGTATGATATCCTTATTGATTTGAGTGGAATAAAGGACTTAACGCTACATTTTGCAACTAAGTAAGTAACTATAATACTATTAATCTAAAAAAAAATTTAAAAGATACTTCTAACCTTTATAAGTCCATTATGGTTTAAATGTTTGTAAATCTAAATATAAAAGCCTAGATAATAAAAAATTAATAATAAAAAATAAAAATAATAAAATTCCCTTGGAGGTCCCTTTTCGCTTTGCCCCTATCTTTAAATATTTTTATTTTTGATTTGGTTTAAATATATAGTCTATTGACCTGTAAGAAAATTTATTTATACTTTTTTTGGTTTTTCTTACTGTCCAGACTGGCCCCCGTCTGTGTTCTCCTTGCTGCATGTTCGGCCATCTGATTTGGTGCCTTTGCACTTCTCTTTTTATAACATCTGGATGGTCCTTTCCTGCAGGAAATACAGTTGTGGAGTAAGGGTAAGCATCCCTCTCTATTTAAAGCTCTGGTCATACTGATTTACATTGATATATTATAAATCTATTTTTCTGGTTTGCCTTTGTATTTGAATGCATATTGTTTATTAATTTACCTATTTTTATGTCATTTACTTGTTAGCTTGTATATCCCCTGAGGAAGCTGTTGCGAAACATGTCGGGATAAGCGGTTACAAGCACTTTAACTGAACTATTATTTGGACCCAATGTTACATGTAACACTTTTGTATATTCAACAATGCTGGCTTTGTTTTATTGAATTGCTAAAATAAACATATTTTTTATATTTTTGTAAAAAACATTTCTTTTTATCTTGTTAAACTAAAATACTGCACTGTTAATGTCCCATTTTTTTCCGTATTTGGGTTCTTTCCCCCAAAAAAATTTTTAATAATTCAAATTTATACTTACATCTAAATCTTAGGTTTTTACCCTAAATTGAATTATCATTGGGTCAGTAGACAATAAAATCATAATTGTATCTATGACCTGGAATATAATATATAATTTGAGTGACTTATAATCAAATACATGTATTTTAAAATAAGGTTGAATGTACTACTTTAAAATTTCTTCCTAAAAGTGTTTTGAATTGAACTTTGGACAGACTCAATTAATATTTAGAGCTTATCTGTATACACAATTCCTAGAGTCTAAACAATGGGTTCCATTAGATAAGGGGGGTTTCTCTGTCAGAACAGTCCAGTTACGTGTCTGTGTAACTTTTAATAACAGTGTTGGGATTATCCTTTTATCTACCTAACAATGACAGGTAATTATCTTTGATTTCTGCTGCACAATAAGTTGATTGTCTGAAGAACTTGTTTCTCTCGATTCTTGTTCTAAGTGGTCACAAGAGGAGAACAAAAACAGGTAAATATCTTTTGGTTTCGTAAAAAGGGCGCTATTGTCCAGGTGACTTTGTTTCAACATAAGGTTTGTGTATTGACCTCCACATGGAGAAAGCGAATCACTCAACCTCTTCTGGTGGGGGGAGGGGGGGGCGCTCCTCTGGTATGACGACTCCTTAGCTAAGTGTTTAATGAATTATGAATATTTTTATATATCCTGACCAGGACAGAATGTTTGAGGCTTGTCTCTCTGCTGTTTGGCGTATCGTAAGCGGGATACGTTGTGGCATTTGCATAGTTTTCTTCTGGCGAGTCGACTATGCAGCCCATCTTTCTTCAAGTGAATCCTTATTGTGTATCTTGAAACAGCCACACCACATGTTTCCAGAGTGTCCCGAATTTCGCCTGAAGTTATTTGTGGGTTTCCTTTGCATCCCGAAGAATTTTCCTGGCAGTTGTGGCTGAAATTTTAGTTGGTCTACCTGACCTTGGTTTGGTTTCAATAGAACCCCTAATTTTCCACTTCTTGATTAGAGTTTGAACACTGCTGATTGGCATTCTCAATTCTTTGGATATCTTTTTATATCCCTTTCCAGCTTAATACAGTTCAACTACCTTTTCCTGCAGATCCCTTGACAATTCTTTTGCTTCCCCCATGACTCAGAATCCATAAAACTTCAGTGCAGCACTGGATGCAAGATGCAAGCGTCTGTCAGGAGTCCAGAAACTCATTGACCTTTTATACACATACACACTAATTACAAGCAAACAGATCGCAAACAGATCACAGGTGAGGATGGTTACCTTTAATAGCCATTCAAACCCCTTTGTGTCAAGTTGTGTGCATGTTATCAGGCCAAAATGTAAACTTTTGATAATTTTTGTTAGTTTCTGTTGTCATTATGATTTAAAAAGAGTAAACACAGTTGGTTGATAATAAATGGCTTTATCCAAACACTAACCATGAGTGAAAGAAATGTTTTTTGTGTCATCATTCATATTCTCTGAAAAATGGGCAAGAAAAATAAATTCTGCCAGGGTATGTAAACTTATGAGCACAACTGTAAATAACTGAATATTGTGTGCCTTTAATCTACATTTGTTTGTACAAGTTAAAACGTTATTAAATGTTAGTGAAATGTGTATGCCTAGCCCTGCCCAAACGTGTAATTTAACTTACATTTAATACCCAATAACTGATATCTCCTAGGTGAAGAGGTCTGTAAATATATGACAACCTCACTGCTGTACTAATGCAGCCTCTAAGCAAGCGCTATGCTGATACTAGCTATATACAACTTTTCCCTGAAAATAAGACTTAGCGTGATTATCAGGGAGGGCTGCAATATAAGCCATACCCTGGAAATAAGCCCTAGTAAAGTTCATTAAAAAATGTAATCTGCTTTGTAAAATGACCACACATAAGGTGCAGTGCATCCCCCCTGCAACTATCATGCAAATACCCCATCCTAAGCCGCCACTGACCCACCAGAGGTCTTCTCCTCTCCTCCCAGCTTACGTCTGCAGCCCCTCCCTCTTCAGCGCTCGGAGTGGGCTGACATCAGTGGGGATTTTGGCTCTTCCCTCTTCTCTTCTCCTCTCAGTTAACATCTGCTGCCCCTCCCTCTGCAGTGCTCAGAGCTGAGGTTAGCAGGGATCTTGGAGCAGAGAAGAAGAGCTCAGGCAGGCCACATGAGTGTCAGGAGTGCGGCAAAAAAGGTACTTCCTATAAATCAGCCACAAAGGGAGACACACTGCACCCTACACCAGCACAATCCTCCTACAAAGGAGCACTACATAATCCTATAAGTACTTTAACCAAGATTTTTTTGGGGATTAAAATTATGTCAAAATATTGATACTAATAAGACATCCCCTGAAAATAAGCCCTACTGTTTTTTTTGTAGCCAAAATTAATATAAGACAAGGTCTTATTTTTGGGGAAATGCGGTAGGATGATGAGGACATAGAAAATGTAACGGCATGACGGCTTTTTACTAAGCAGTTCCAGCTTAAGGATGATGTAGACAGTTTAACTCTACTAATATATTAGAATATTCATACGTACACATCTTATATAAAATTGCTCAGTAGGGGCAGCACAGTGGCTTGGTGGTAATCACTTCTACCTGGGATCACTGCTTCAAATTCCATTCAGGACAATATCTGCATCGAGCCTGCATGTTCTCTTCTTGTGTTTGTGTGGGTTTCCTCCCACACTCCAAAGACATGCTAGAAAGTTAATTAGCTTGTGTCATAATTGGTTCTAGTAAGTATGTGCATGAGATGGGAACCTCAGATTGTAAGGCAATGCCTTGAGGGCAGGGAATGATGTGAATGTTTAGTATGTAAAGTGCTGTGTAAAAATGACAAAATCTAAAATGCACATTATATTTTTACAAAATACTGAAGTCATCGTCACTTAGATCAATGCAAAATTGACCTTACAAAAAACAAAAGAAAAGAAAAAAGAAAAATTAAAAGAAAATATTACTGGTATGGAATCAAATTGAATCAAAAGCACCTGTGGGACAAACATCTAACTGAATTAAAGCTAAAAGTGGACTTCCAAGCAGATACAGAAGTCACAAATAAATGCAGCTCTGTAATGAGGTAATTAAATTATTTCTTTAATGCAGTGTAAATACCTCAAATTGACTTGGTATAAACGTCTTACAGTCGATATGCAGCAGAGAAGTAGAGTAGGGAGCTACACAAGGAAACATTTTTTTTTAGTGCAAGGACCACACTGATGGAAGGAGAGAACAAAGAGATAAGCTCACCAATGTGCTGCTTCTCTTTTCACTGTCCAGTTATAGGATGAGGTTAAGGAAAAGACTTGTAAGTGAAACTGCCATAGAGAAAGAAAGAAAATCAAATCCGTTTGGCATATAAAACAGCTCAATGGGTGCCTAAGGTTTAGTGTTAAACACACAGGTCTGTCTTGGTTTTACCAGTATATTGAGAACATTAATTATTTTCTTTGTTCTAACATTTCTAGACGACAGCACAACTTCTCTATTATTTGTCTGCTGTGACTGGCTCTCACACTGGTCACATGATCAGGAACTTATCCCACTGTCTCCAGATCAGAAGCCATTACCTAAAGCTGTCAGCCTGGCCAGTGTGCTGAGAGCACGCAGAGATCACAATCTCAGGATGTCAATGACGTACAGTATAGTTATTTGACATAAAAGCATGTTCTCTATGCTTATAATATATACGTGTTCCCCAAGATCAATAACACATTATTTTCTTTTAACCATATTTTATTCACCTCTGACAAATACTTTTCAATCCAGGAAATCTGCCAGATAATGTCACACCTGCTGATTGAAACTGTGAACATCTGTGAACTTTGTAACCAGCCTATAGGCAATTTGAGCTCAACTAATTTTCAAAAAAGCTTAGACAAATAAGTATCAATTTACAGGGAGATATGTGAGTGTGATATATAGTACACAGTATATATATATATATATATATATATATATATATATATATATATATATATATACACACACACACACACAATCACCTGCCACTTTATTAGGTACTACGTCTTCATTTGCTTGGTAACACAAACTGCTAATCAGCCAATCACATGGCAGAAACTCAATGCAGTTAGACATCAAGCCCTGGTGAAGACGACTTGCTGAAGTTCAAACTGAGCATCAGAATGGGGAAGAAAGGGGATTTAAGTCACTCTGAACATGGCATGGTTGTTGGTGCCAGATGGGCTCATCTGATTATTTCAAAAACTGCTGATCTATTGGGATTTTCACACACAACCAGAGAACGGTCCAAAAAAGAGAAAATATCCAGAGAGCGGCAGTTGTGTCGACTAAAATGTCTTGTTAATATCAGAGGTCAGAGAAGAATGGACAGACTGGTTCGAGATAATAGAGTGGCAACAGTAACTCTAATACCCACTCATTAGAACCAAGGTATGCAGGATGCCATCTCTGAATGCACAACACATCGAATCTTGAAGCAGATGGGCTACAGCAGCAGAAGGCCACACCAGTGCCACTCCTGACCACTAAGAACAGGAAACCGAGGCTACAATTTGCACAGGCTCACCAAAATTGGAAAATAGAAGATTGGAAAAACGTTGCCTGGTATGATGAGTCTCGATTTCAGCTGCGACATTCAGATGGTAGGGTCAGAATTTGGCGTAAACAACATGAAAGCATGGATTCATCCTGCCTTGTATCAACGGTTTAGGCTGGTGGTGGTGATGTAATGAGGTGGGGGATATTTTCTTGGCACACGTTGGACCCCTTAGTACCAATTGAGCATCGATTAAACACCATGGCCTACCTGAGTATTGTTGCTGACCATGTCCATCCCTTTATGACTACAGTGTACCCATCTTCTGGTGGCTACTTCCAGCAGGATAATACACCATGTCACAAAGCTCAAATCATCTCAAACTGGTTTCTTGAACATGACAATGAGGTCACTGTACTCCAATGGCCTCCACAGCCCCCAGATCTCAATCCAATAGAGCACCTTTGTCATGTGGTAGAACGGCAGATTCGCATCATGGATGTGCAGCCGACAAATCTGCAGAAACTGTGTGATGCTATCATATCAATATGGATCAAAATCTATGAGAAATGTGTTCAACACCTTGTTGAATCCATGCCATGAAGAATTAAGGCAGTTCTGAAGCCAAAAGGGTCCAACCCGGTACTAGCAAGGTGTACTTTATAAAGTGTATGTACTGTATGTATGCATAATGTATATATATATATATATATATATATATAGTATAACATAGATATACTTAATATTCTAGAGAGAGAACAATCTAAAGAAATGGGCTTAGATATATAAGGGTGCAGGAGTCTCTAAAACATTGGTCTTCCCTTAGTACATTAACAATAAACACCCGTAATTAAGAAATTGGAGGAAGTCATTTCCGAGTCAGTGGATGTTCCTTTCTCCCACTCTTTTCTCATTATAGAAACCAAACATGAAAACTCCTCCTCACGTCTGGGAGCAGAATATTAATAGTGGATGATCTTGTCTTATGTTCTACTTTCACATACCTCTAGCCTTGGAGCTTGAAAACAAATTGCAATAGATTTCATTTCACAGAGTGCCCTGAGAAGAGTCGGCATCTTTAAATTACATTTCAGCTGCAACATACCATAACATAAAATATTAAGGAGAGAAATATATTTATAAATAGTTTATTTTTAAGTAAATGAGCAATAAAATGTTTTAGAATGTTTAGACACATCCCCCATTTTTTAATCACATATACATTTATTTATGGCAAGATCGAGTCTGTACTGTATACATATATTTATTCCTTTTTTGCACGCTCACACATCGCATGGATTCCTGATATCCTTATATTTTACAAACTACCCAAGCATAGTCATAAATGCACTTTCATTTTATAGCATCACCATTTTAATAGCAATACAAATAATATTTATTTTTTACAATCCAATATAGGTTAGACATGTGCAGAATGAAAACATTTGTTTTTTTTTCGGATGGACACTAAGGCCCCTTTCACACTGAGGCTCTTGTAAACTGCCAGTAAAACACTGAGCACTTTTGAAGAGCTTTTCAGGCGCTTTTGAAGTGCTTTCCATTCATTTCAATGGAGAGAGGCGTTTTTTTTACCACCCTGCCAGCGCACTGCCCCAGCGTGAAAACATTTGTTGTTTTTAATGAAAATAGGTTTTTGTGAGCTTTTCAAGAGCTTTTTTTAGCGTGAAAGCACCTGAAAAACTCCTCAGTGTGAAAGGGGTCTCACAATTTTGTTTTGTTGCATTTGTTAAATTCGGATGATTTGTTTTTGAAATTTGTTTTGTTTCAAAATTTTAGAAGCATTCAAATTTGAATGGACTCAATAATATTGAATTAATTTAAATATCCAAAATCTAGTTAGGTACTACGTGTTTATATACTGTGTACATATCTGTGAGTTTATCAGATAAAAAAAAAAAATTTGCAACATGAAAGCCTCCATTATGGGCCCCTACAGAATATGTTACATTATATGTGAAATTATACGTAAGTTATCATCATTATAAATTTTGTATCAATTTCAATGTTTCTCTCTAAGTCCCTTGGGCATTGTTGTTCTATGTATCATCATCATCACATATCACACACAAATTGTGGAACTACAAAAGTATCAACATGTCCTTGACCCAAATACCTTGATGCTATAAATGAAATACCACTAAGTTCTTCTATAGGAAAGGATGGCAGCAACTTTATGCAATGTAAAAAATATGTAATTACTGGTCTATTACTGAAAAAATTGGGGTGTGATTCCGTGCAAGGGAAAAGGTACAAAGCAGATGGTGGGGAGAGGGAACTGCAGCCCCTACTATATACTACCACTAGGGATGAGCCGAACACCCCCCGGTTCGGTTCGCACCAGAACTTTCGAACGGACCCCGCGTTCATTACGAACGTTAGAACCCCATTGAAGTCTATGGGACTCGAACGTTCGAAATGGAAAGTGCTAATTTTAACGGCTAATATGCAAGATATTGTCCTAAAAAGGGTTGGGGGACCTGGCTCCTGCCTCAGGGGACATGGGTCAATGCAAAATAAAGTTTTAAAAACGGCCGTTTTGGCGGGAGCACTGATTTTAATGACGATTAAAGTGAAAAAAAAAAGTGAAATATTCCTTTAAATATGGTGCCTGTGAAGTGCCACGTGTTTCCCGTGTTTAGAACAGTCCCTGCACAAAATGACATTAAACGGAAATAACACCATTTAAAACTGCTTGCAGTTTTAATGTTATATCTGGTTCCTGCAATATGGTTGAAAATCATTCAGAAAAATGGCATGGGTAGCCCTCCCTGCCCATTACCAGCCTATTTGGGTCTTGTACGCATATTAAGGGGAACCCTGTACCCATATTAAAAAAAGGAAATGCGTGTGGCCCCCAGGCCCTATATACTCAGAACAGCAGTATACAGGCGGTGCAAACAAGACAGGGACTGTGTAGGTTTGTTGTGTTAAGTTGAATCTGTTTGTAATTTTCAACTGGTACATTTTTAAAGTGTAGCTCCAGTCAAAAAAACTATTTTTAAGCTTTTTGGAAAACATAGGGAAGGGTTATCACCCCTGTATAATTTGTTTTGTCGTCCATCTTTTTTCATCTCACTTTCTGCTGTCTCCTTGCGTTTGCAAGTAGGAGATGTTTGTAAGTTGGATGTTTGAAAGTAGGGGCTATATGCTCTGCAGAAATGGCGGAACAAGGTGTTGGTTTTGCCACAACATTGTAAGCCCTCAAAGTGACTCTTGGTGGGCGCTGGAGCGCCCTGCTGTGAACGATTATATGAAGAATTGTAATTACATGCCATTGTTGAACAGTGGTAGAAAAATTGACCTTTGGTGGTTGTGGTGCTGGTGCCACAACACTATAAGTCCTCACCGTTACTCTGGGTGGGCACAGGAAGGGGCCCTCCTGTGAAATATTATATCAAAAATTGTACTTAAACGCCCCTGTTAAACAGGGGCAGAAAAATTGGGCCTTAGGCACTGGTGCCATCACACTGCAACCTCTGCCATATACTCTAGTTTTATTGCAGGAATTAGCCCTGCTGCAAAGCATTGCATCAAAAATTGTACTTAAACGCCCCTGTTAAACAGGGGCAGAAAAATTGGGCCTTAGGCACTGGTGCCATCACACTGCAACCTCTGCCATATACTCTAGTTTTATTGCAGGAATTAGCCCTGCTGCAAAGCATTGCATCAAAAATTGTACTTAAACGCCCCTGTTAAACAGGGGCAGAAAAATTGGGCCTTAGGCACTGGTGCCATCACACTGTAACCTCTGCCATATACTCTAGTTTTATTGCAGGAATTAGCCCTGCTGCAAAGCATTGCATCAAAAATTGTACTTAAACGCCCCTGTTAAACAGGGGCAGAAAAATTGGGCCTTAGGCACTGGTGCTGGTGCCATCACACTGCAACCTCTGCCATATACTCTAGTTTTATTGCAGGAATTAGCCCTGCTGCAAAGCATTGCATCAAAAATTGTACTTAAACGCCCCTGTTAAACAGGGGCAGAAAAATTGGGCTGCTGGCATCACCCAGAACCAAAAATGTTCTTCCAACATATCAGCGGAGGAGGAAGAGGATAGACAATCAACATAACAGGACAGTCACTCAGCATCAGCATAGGCAGTCTTGAAGGGATGTGATATTTCAAAAAAAATTATTCGGTTACATCAGCTTCAGGTGCTTGGTAGCTGTGGGTGATCCAAGACTGATTCATCTTGATGAAGGTCAGTCGATCAACTGATTCGGTGGACAGGCGCACCCTGTGATCGGTAACAAAGCCACCAGCAGCACTGAAGGTGCGTTCCGAAAGAACGCTGGATGCAGGACAGGCCAGTAGCTCAATTGCATACTGTGCAAGCTCTGGCCAGTGATCCATCCTCAAGACCCAGTAAGCCAGAGGATTTTCGGTGGGAAAGGTGTCCAAGTCTGACCTTGCCCCTAGGTATTCCTGCACCATGTAAATTAGACGCTGGCGATGGGTGCTGGAATCAATCATACCTTGGGGCTGCGGACTAAAAAATTGTCTGAAAGCATCAGTCAGACGGCCACCTTCTCCACCGCTCCTTCTGACTGATGCCTCAGCAACACGTTGTCCAGGACCAGGAGTTTGTGACCTCCCAGTCTCTGGGAACGCGTTGCACAGAGCTTTCTGCAAGGCCTCCCGGAGATGTCTCATCCTCTGCTCCCTCTGCAATGGCAAGATAAGGTCGGCAACCTTACCCTTGTACCGTGGATCAAGGAGAGTGGCCAGCCAGTAATGGTCCCTCTCCTTGATCCGAAGAATACGAGGATCCTTCCGCAGGCTTTGCAGGATCAGGGAGGCCATGCAGCGTAGGTTAGCTGAGGCATTCGGTCCGGAGTCCTCTGGGTCACTAAGGACAACATGATCCGCAGCTACCTCCTCCCAGCCACGTACAAGTCCACGTGTTTCTTGGGACTGTAAATCATCCCTATAAGACTGCTGCTGGTGATGCTGAGTGCCAGCCTCCACCTCCATGCTGACACAATCATCCTCCTCCTCCTCTTCCTCCTCCTCACCCTCTTCCTGTGTGATGGGTGGCACAGCAGGAACACTGTCTGGATAAAGGGGGCCTTGAGAGGCAAGGAAGTCCTCCTCTTCCTGCCTCTGTTCTGCCTCAAGTGCCCTGTCCATTATTCCACGCAGCGTATGCTCCAAGAGGTGGACAAGAGGTACAGTGTCACTGATGCATGCACTGTCACTGCTCACCATCCTTGTGGCCTCCTCAAACGGTGACAGGACAGTGCATGCATCCCTGATCATGCCCCACTGGCGTGGTGAGAAAAAACCAAGCTCCCCTGACCCTGTCCTGGTGCCGTAGTCGCACAGGTACTCATTGATGGCCCTCTGCTGCGTGTGCAGCCGCTGCAGCATGGCCAATGTTGAGTTCCATCTGGTGGGCATGTCACATATAAGGCGGTTCTTGGGCAGGTTCAACTCCTTTTGGAGCTCAGCCAGCCGAGCACAGGCAATAAATGATCGGCGGAAATGCACACAGACTTTCCTGGCCTGCTTCAGGACTTCTCATCATATCAGAAACCATGAATCATGCCGAGACAGAAATCACACTTCTTTATTAATAAAAATAAAAAGGTAAATAGAGTAAGCGTAGTCAAAGCATAGCCAGAGTCCAGTAACTGGATCGGGTAGTCAGCCAAGCCAGAGTTCAGTAACCAGACAGTGTTCAGTAGCCAAATCGGGTAATCAGCCAGGCCAGAAGTCAGTGATCCAGATAGAGGAACAGGAAGCAGGATAAGGAGCCAGAAGGGATGTCAGCAAAGACAGTCTTTAAATAGGAATGCAGGAGAGGGTTTCTTGTGATGTGACCAAGGCGAAGGCATAGATCAAGTGAGCTGGATGGCTTTAAGTAGGCAGGACTGACGAGAAGAATCAACAGCAGCTGGGTAACTGTGGAGAGAGATGGGAGTTGGCAATTAGTCAACAGCTGAGTGGCCAGCTCAGAGAAGGAAAGACTGAGCCCAGCCCTGACACAGCAACATTGTCCCTTACTTGTTTGGAGAGTTCCTTGGTCTTCATGGGCGTGTTTGGTTAGTGGTGCTCTTGCTTAGGTGTTGCAGCCTCTGGGACCTTTCAAAAAGATGTGTATATGTAATGACAGATCATGTGACACTTAGATTGCACACAGGTGGACATCAATTCACTAATTACATGATTTCAGAAGGTAATTGTTGCCCCAGAGATTTTTATGGCCTTCATATCAAAGGGGTTGAATACATATGCACGTGCCAATTATCATTTTTTTTATTTCAGAAAAATTGTTTTATGTATATATTTTTCTAATTTTACTTCACCAACTTAGACTATTGTGTTCTGATCCATTACATATAATTCAGATTAAAAAAACATTGAACTAAAGGCTGTAATGTAAGAAAATTGGTAAAAAGCCAAGGGGTGAATTCTTTTGCAAGGCACTGTACTATCGTTTTGTATACCTTAAGACACATGTGCATAACAATTATGTTGAGTATAGTCATTAAAAGCATGTTATGCCACTTGTGCACAGCATCTACTACCGCCATAACAGGGTTGGGGGGATCGATCCACTTGGCTACAACCAGCAGGTCAGATTTTTCATTTGATTATTGCCTTCAGCTATAGCCACTAGCGATAATAACTGGATGTTCTCTCAGCGGGAGGTCGTCCCTGAACACAATAGCTTCACGAGAAGGATTCCCCCATCAACACTGACTGCCGATGGTTGCAAAAAAGAAAATCGCACAATCTAAGGCCGGCTTAAAGCTGGCTTAAACTTTTAACCACTTCCGGACCGCCGCTAGCTGTCATAACCCTGGTATCCTCTTCTTCGGCCAGTGGTCCAGTTTCTGATAATAGTGGTCTCTGTGGCGGATTCTCCGCAAGATCACTTTGATCAGCTGCAGGAGAGGGCCCTCCCCCTCCCGCCGTGCTCCGGTGCCCTCCGCTGCTGCCGACGCGTCCTTCTGCTGGCTGGGTATGGAGGCGAATGAGGGGAAGATGGCCTCCACCAGTCTCCATACAATTGCAGGGCAGAAGCGACGTCAAAACATTTTTTTGTAATTGACCGAGACACCCCATTCATTCATAATCTGTCCTTGCTATGCCCTTGTCTTATCCAATGTCACCAGCTACCATGACCTAGTGACACCTAGTGACAGAGTAGAAAAGTGCAGCAATTCCAGAATTAGGGGAAAATCAATTGATCTCCTAACAATTGACCAAGACAACTATCGCCTGGCAACTAAATTTGATAGCAACCATGCCTAAACTTCAGGGTGCTACATCTATAAAGCACATAACTTAATGCAACACAGGGGATTCTATTAAGAAAACACAGTTATTATAGCAGCAGGAGGGGAGGGACAGGGAGCAGATTGGCAGAAACTAGCTGGTAGGAAGCGAGAGGGAGAGAAAGGCGAGACAGAGGACTGACAGAGGAACGTAAACAGACCATGGTAATCGGGGTTCAGCAGTCATGATAAATGTGGTCAGTTTACAGAGGGGAGGGCAGCACCCGGCAGGATCAGCCAGGTATTTTAGATGATAGAAAGGGACTAATTACACAGCACAAGCATTTTTTTAGGGTTACAACCACTTTAAGCATTTAAAATAAAAGATAGAAGTTGATTGATTGTCAAGTACAGTTGTTCCCAATTCTAGCTGCTCCCGTTTTGATAAAGTCCCCACATTGTATTTTTTTTCTCCATTCAAGAGAATAAAGAATACAGGGATGGGTTGCACAGTTCACTGTATGAATAAGAAAGTTCCGCTGCTCACAGGTGAGTTGCTATGGCCATGATTCACATGTCAGAAACCATGAATCAGACCGAGACAGAAGTACAATTAAATAACACTTGTTTATTAAATAAAAATAAAAAGGTAAATAGAAAAAGCGTAGTCAAAGCATAGCCAGAGTCCAGTAACTGGGCCGAGTAGTCAGCCAGGCCAGAGTTCAATAACCAGATCAGGTAATCAGCCAGGCCAGAAGTCAGGGATCCATGGGACTAGAGGACAAATTTAATTTCTTAATGACTTTAAATAAAATAAAGCTAATAACTCACATCTGTGGTATGAATGGCCGCGGCCCTTTATTTTATTGGCATGACGATATACATATTAGCCAACTTAACATTGAAAATATGCACACATTGACGATATAACCTTTATAATCATCTTTGGATTATAAAATACCAAAAAAGGTTCAGCTTTGAAAGCTCGAACCCATAAAGTAATAACAAAACACTATACCAACAATGAAAAATAAAAGATGGCTACCAAGTAAAAACGGGGGAGGGAAGGGGAGGACCGCGACATTGGGAGGGGAGGGCGGGCGCCTTTTTCTTCTGCTGCAACCGTCGTTCTGAAGAAATTCGTTGGTTGTTTTCCTTTTATAACCTTCTGTTTATTTTCATAGGTTCGTTGGATCACCTGATGTAACTGTAGAATATTCTGGAGGATTGATCAGGTGACCAGGTAAGTAACCAATTAATTACTGTTAAAAAATCTAACTGAAATTCCCTTGTCCCTATTCCCATATGTAGGGGGCGCTAGTATGCTCCCCCTACTCTCATGGGACTAGAGGACAAATTTAATTTCTTAATGACTTTAAATAAAATAAAGCTAATAACTCACATCTGTGGTATGAATGGCCGCGGCCCTTTATTTTATTGGCATGACGATATACATATTAGCCAACTTAACATTGAAAATATGCACACATTGACGATATAACCTTTATAATCATCTTTGGATTATAAAATACCAAAAAAGGTTCAGCTTTGAAAGCTCGAACCCATAAAGTAATAACAAAACACTATACCACACGCCAGGCTCCTTAAACTCAGGGAGCCTGGCACCCCACCCGGGCCACGGCCAATTCAATACAAGTAATAAAATCCAAATTTAAAATATCATTGCCAATATCAGATAAATGCACCTGATCTGAGCGATATAAACCAGGCAAACCACCCTCCAAATCGACATGACGGAAGGATAGTCCATTTATCAAAGGCATAAATTTCTCAATAAATACATTTACACGTCTACGAATTTTTTCTAAAAAGAAATGCATTGGATCAACCAACCATTTTAACCGAGGGATAATTTCAGAAAAAACTAAAACAGTCGATGGCAGAATATCGTGAAGAAGAGTAAGGCCGCGTACACACGCGCGGACTGTTTGCCCAACCTTGTTCGTCAAACAGTTTGGGCAAACAGTCCGCTCAAAATTTGCATGAGCGGACTTGCCCACACACGAGCGGACTGTTTCAACGAACTGTTTGCCAAACAGTCCGCTCAACTTTTGAAATGAACGGACTCGCCCACGTAAGGCGGAGGCAAGTCCGCCCATTTCGAGCGCGTGTACAGGTAGGCGGGGCCCGCGAAGGAGACGTCGCGGGCTCCGCCGCCTGGAATGGGCTTAAAGGGGAACCCCAACGCCGAAAAAAATCGGCGTGGGGGTTCCCCCCAAGTCCACACCAGACCCTTGTCCGAGCACGCTACCCGGCCGGCCAGGAAAGGGGGGCGAGCGAGCGCGCCCCCCCTCCTGAGCCGTACCAGGCCGCGTGCCCTCAACATGGGGGGTGCCTTGGGGAAGGGGGGGCCGCGCGGCCCCCCCACCCCAAAGCACCTTGTCCCCATGTTGATGAGGACAAGGGCCTCTTCCCGACAACC
The DNA here is from genome assembly GCF_037356315.1 of Lithobates pipiens. NCBI lineage: Eukaryota > Metazoa > Chordata > Amphibia > Anura > Ranidae > Lithobates > Lithobates pipiens. Next base: position 412,409,992 of record NW_027507903.1, on the reverse strand, counting down.
CTGGCCGTTGGTTGTTGGGGTCTGCGGGCGGGGGGCTTATCGGAATCCGGGAGCCCCCTTTAAGAAGGGGGCCCCCGGATACCGGCCCCCCACCCTATGTGAATGAGTATGGGGTACAATGTACCCCTACCCATTCACCTGTGAAATAAAGTACAAAAAAAAACACAACACATGGAAAAAGTATTTTATTGCACAGCTCCGGGGGTCTTCCGTCTTCGGGGGTCTTCTCGCCGGACTCCTCCGCTATGTGTGTGTAGCTCTTTTGCTAGCGGAGGAGTCCGGCTTTCTTCCTCCCCGCCGCCGGCCTCTTCTCCCGACTTCGGGGGTCTTGTCCCCCTCTTCGGTTCTTCTGCCGGGCCACCGCGCCTTCTTGTAGCTCTTTTACAGGCGGTGGCCCGGTCTTCTGTCGCCGTCGCCGCCGCCTTCCGTTCTTGTTCTTCTTCTTGTTCTTCTTCTTCTTCTCCTGGAGATGTTGACTCGACGAGCTCTCCGGCCGGAATGCCAGGGACACGCTCCGCTGCCACTTATATAGTGACAATGGGGCGGTGTCACATGGTATATGTCACATGGGTTGGTCACATGGGTTGATGTCACATGGGGACTATGACATCGTAAGGGGGCGGGGTCACCATGTGACCAACCCATGTGACATATACCATGTGACACCGCCCCATTGTCACTATATAAGTGACCGCACAGCGCGGCTCTGGCATTCCGGCCGGAGAGATCGTCGAGTCAACATCTCCAGGAGAAGAACAAGAAGAAGAACAAGAAGAACAAGAACGGAAGGCGGCGGCGGCGGCGGCGACGACAGCGGCGACAGAAGACCGGGCCACCGCCTGTAAAAGAGCTACAAGAAGGCGCGGTGGCCCGGCAGAAGAACCGAAGGCGGCGACAGAAGAACGGAAGACGGCGACAGAAGACCGGGCCACCGGACCAGGCGCGGTGGCCCGGCAGAAGAACCGAAGAGGGGGACAAGACCCCCGAAGTCGGGAGAAGAGGCCGGCGGCGGGGAGGAAGAAAGCCGGACTCCTCCGCTAGCAAAAGAGCTACACACACATAGCGGAGGAGTCCGGCGAGAAGACCCCCGAAGACGGAAGACCCCCGGAGCTGTGCAATAAAATACTTTTTCCATGTGTTGTGTTTTTTTTTGTACTTTATTTCACAGGTGAATGGGTAGGGGTACATTGTACCCCATACTCATTCACATAGGGTGGGGGGCCGGTATCCGGGGGCCCCCTTCTTAAAGGGGGCTCCCGGATTCCGATAAGCCCCCCGCCCGCAGACCCCGACAACCAACGGCCAGGGTTGTCGGGAAGAGGCCCTTGTCCTCATCAACATGGGGACAAGGTGCTTTGGGGTGGGGGGGCCGCGCGGCCCCCCCTTCCCCAAGGCACCCCCCATGTTGAGGGCACGCGGCCTGGTACGGCTCAGGAGGGGGGGCGCGCTCGCTCGCCCCCCTTTCCTGGCCGGCCGGGTAGCGTGCTCGGACAAGGGTCTGGTGTGGACTTGGGGGGAACCCCCACGCCGATTTTTTTCGGCGTTGGGGTTCCCCTTTAAGCCCATTCCAGGCGGCGGAGCCCGCGACGTCTCCTTCGCGGGCCCCGCCTACCTGTACACGCGCTCGAAATGGGCGGACTTTCCGAGCGGGAACAGTCCGCTCATTTCGAAAGTACAGCGGACAGGCCCACACACGGGCGGACTGTTCGCTCAAACACAGTTTCAGCGGACAGTTTTTCGGAATTTCCGAAAGACTTTGTCCGTCCAACTGTCCGCTGAAACTGTCCGCTGAAAGCCCACACACGAGCGGACTGTCCGCCCAAACACTGTTCAGCGGACAAGGTTGGGCGAACAGTCCGCCCGTGTGTACGCGGCCTAAGATCTGTTTTCATTTGCGCAACCAGATCTAAAGTTTTAACAAAACCTAAATCATTACCAGCTACATGTAAAATAATAATAGAAGGGTGAGGGTGAGAAGAAAGCCGATCACGAATTGATGACTGAAGTTCAAACCACGACATTCCTCTGCATCCAAACCAAAGTACTTTATAGGAGGAATCATCAAGACCTAGGTTGAGGCCGTAGTAGCGCAATGACGCCCTGGTTTCAGCCCAGAAAACGAACGAGTGTCCGATTATCCACACCACACAAGGAGCCCCTACAAAGCAGAAAAACATAAATTAGGTCTCACATAAGATTTGAAACAGTTAGACTGCTAACCACCCAAACTTTTAATTGCAGTGGAAGAAAAACCCAGCGCAGCTGCTTCAGTTGCCGCTCCGATGCGAAAGGAATGGGTGGTGATTTTCAAATGCTGCAATCCCAAAAATATCAGGCATTTTTTCAAAATAACCCTGAACTGGTATTGTGTAAGTGGGATGCCAGAAGCATGTACCAAAAGAAGGCTACCGTGTAGTGGACGTAACAATAAAAATTTCGACAACAAAGAAAAGACGCAAAGAGGGGAATCACTCATTTTATGAATTACAATCCAGCGACCCTTCCCCAACTGGTCAGTTTTGCTGAAGCGTAATAAAATTTTCACGTGATCCTCCTTCATAAAAACATCGGACAACAACAAACCTCCTGAAGCAGAAGAAGATTTAGGCAACAATTCGGAAATGCGAAATGCACCGAAAAAACAAAGGCAAAAGGAAACTTGCAGAAGAATGGATTCATAATCCGAAAAACAAATGACAAAGGGTGCAACCAAGAGACGTTGCAAAATGATCGAAGTAATAGGAACTCTATCATCAACTCGGAAGTGCAACTTGCGATATCCTTTAAGAGCCTGAACGACTGAAAAATAATGAGTGCAAGGAGGCCACCCTCTCATCTTATTAAAAAAGGAAACGCCTGCCAATATTTTAACGATATGAGAATATGAATAAGAATGAAGCATCATAAATTCAACAAAGGCTAAAACCAAGGCTTCAGAAAATTGATTCACATCAATGACTTTAGAATTTAAAAAGGAACACCAAAGTGACCACGCGGCGTTGTATTGCGCCCGCGTGGAAGGTGCCAAAGAATTGGAAATGGACGAAACTACGGAGGGCAAACCACTGACCACAACGCTTCTGGGCAAGGACAACCAATTGGATCCGCTTCGGGTACCAAACTGCGAAATCGATCGAGCTGAAAACGTGACAAAGAATCAGCAATTAAATTAATATTACCTGGAATATACTTGACCTTAACCCATAAATTGTAATTCAAACAATAAAAAACTAACTTCCTCAAAACTGCTAACACTGGTAATGATTTAGATGTCAAACAATTTACTGCATATTCAACGCCCTTGTTATCAGAGTGAAAGAGAATGCGACAATTCCTAAGTCGATCGCCCCAAAGATCAAGGGCCACCAAAATAGGAAAAATTTCAAGCAAAACTATATTTTTGGTAAGACCCTGCTCGACCCAAGAAGTAGGCCAAAAAGCCATAGACCAGTGACCCTGCCAAAATGCGCCGTAACCAATCGACCCAGCCGCATCAGTATATAGTGAAATAGCTGAAGAGTCACAAAACGGGGCTTGCCAAATTGAACAACCATTATAGGTAGATAAAAATTGATCCCAGACCAATAGATCCGAGATCAGCTCAGAGGAGAGACGAACAAAATGAAATGGCGACTTATAATCCGCTAAGAGCCTTTTAGAAAAAACACGACCCATAGGAATTATGCGAGTGGCGAAGGCAAGCATTCCCAACAGAGATTGCAACGTTTTCACTGTGACCTTCCATTTAGATACAACCAAGGAAACTAACTGACGCAACTTAACAAGTTTTTCAGAAGGGAGGCGACATTCCATCAAAGAAGTATCAATAGTAATCCCCAAAAATTCCAGACAGGTAGTGGGCCACACAGTCTTTTCCATCGCCAGGGGAATACCAAAACGTGCACATAAAACACGGAATTCACTAAACAAATAAAAACAATGCAAAGAATCAGCGGGACCAAAAAATAAAAAATCGTCCAAGTAATGAATAATATTAGTGGAATTAGCTTGAAACGAAACCGCCCATTCAAGGAAAGAAGCAAAAGCTTCAAAATATTTACAAGACAATGAACAACCCATTGGAAGACTTTTATCGAAATAAAACGCACCCTCAAAGCAAAAACCCAAGGAGCTGTATGCAGAGCGATGAATAGGCAGTAAACGAAAAGCTGACTTGATGTCCGCCTTTGCTAGCAAAGCGGATTGACCAAACAGACGAATCCTAGAAACCGCATCGTCAAATGAAGAATACGTAACAGAACTATCAAGAGGATCGATACTATCATTCAACGAAGCGCCCAGAGGGTACGAAAGATGATGTATCAAACGAAAACTACCCTTATCTTTTTTATGTATTAAACCAAGAGGGGACACTCTAAAATTCATAAAAGGCGGGGAAGAAAACGGCCCTGCCACACGGCCTTCGCGGACTTCTTTACTTATTTTTTCCGCAACTACCCCATGAAAACGCTTGACAGAAGGAAGATTTTCATGACAGATGCAACCTGAGCCGTCAAAAATTGGCAATCGAAAACCGTGTGAAAAACCATTAATTATGAGATCCGCTGTCAGACGATCTGGCCAAATTTGCAGAAATGGCAACATTTCGACTAGCTTCACTGGAGTTGCCGCCAGTACGAAAATTATCCCGCACATTAGATGGGACATTAGTAGCCGATTTTTTAAAACAACGAAAAGACGGGTGATTACCAGAACATATGGCACATTCGTGTTTGTAACGGCAAGAATTAGGCCATTTACATTGTCCTTCATTAAAACCGAAACAGAGACCTTTCCTGAAAGGAGCCGGTTGCAAAGATGGAGAAGGAAGCAATTGTTTCTTAGGAATCAAGAGATTGAGCCACAAACCAACATCCTTGGAACCCCATTTCAAATTTTTATGGATTGCCAACTTTTGACGGAACGATTCATCATAATAGAACCATGCAAGACCAGAAATTTTTTTAAAAGCTTCAAGAATAATCTCAACATGTTGAAACATTCCACAACACAATTCAGGGTGTTTTTCACCCATAACGCTCGCAAAAATGCAAAAGGCTTGAAGCCAGTTATTAAAAGAACGAGGAGCCGATTTGCGTCTGTCATCTTCAGATTCTTTCTTTTCTAAACGGTTCTCTTTAAAAGAAGGGAGAAGGGAAAGAATATCAACATAATCACCTTTCCAGATTTTCTCTTTAACAGTTGCTGACAAATGAAAACCAAGAGGTGACAACTCGCAAACCAATGCTTCTTTAAAGCAACTCTCAGGGATTGAAGGAACCGATAACTGAGTAACAGCCGGCGCAGAAAACGCCGAAGGCAAAACTTCTGAACGCATAACATTTGAAATAGGTGGAGCAACATCCTTCCAAGCTTGCAACAATGGAGAGTCAGAATTAACCGATAAATTGTTAATGCAACGCTTAAAATAATCCGTAAAGGAATTAAACGAAGACAACAACGAACGTAATTGTTCAGACTCACCTCTATCCCCAGGCTGTACACCAGTCTGAGAAGATGCAGTCGTCAAAGACGAAACTTGTGCAGAACTTCCTGGCTGTACATCAGCAAGCGATGCAGAATTTGCTAATAAGTTATGCGATTCTGTAACAGAAGGAGTGGAATGAGAAACAGCAGATAAAGTATCAGGTAAGGGTAAAGAAACAGAAGGCAATATATTGCAAAATGAAGGAGATGGAACATTATGCACAGAAATATTCGGTAAAGGTGTAGTACCAATCAAATTAGCAGACGGCAATAAATCACCTTTATCAGCGAATGAATTATTAGTAAGCTGAACAGCTGACGAAATAACATTTTCCATCCCTTCAGCAACCTGCTCATTTACTCTCAAAGAATGCATAGAAAAGTCATTATTAAAAGAAGAATTACAATGAAATTGAGAACTATTACCCTTAACCTTTGCTTTTTTCTTCACAGGCTGGCACCTGGATTCGATCCAGCGAACCGGCCTCTGTCTATTCCTCTGTGGACGTCCAGTGTCAACTGCGCATGCTCCTGCATCGCCTTCCGAAGTCTGCCTAGCAACAGATGACGCTGCCGTGGAGGAGGCACTCATTTGCAGAGGAACCAAGCCAACATCTGAGTTTCCGGAGGGGAGAATTATCTGATGCACAGGAGGAGGAACCATAGGAGGAAGGGGCTGTGAAGGAAGAGAGGACAGCTGAGCCACTGTATCTTCCGCAATTGAAACAGATGGCGGCGGAACGACGGAGGGGAGAGCGGAAGAAGCAGGAGAAAGGCCCGGAATTATGGCACGAAAGGGAGGAGGCAAAGCTGGAGAAGAAGCTGGAGACTGGCCTGAGGATAAGCAGAATCGCATCCAAGCATCGCCGTCCGGAGCAGAGGCCCTCTCAATCAGCTGACGCAGCAGAGAATCCATTGCAGGTAAGAGAACAGCGCAGGGGTGCCTTTTTCTTCTGCTGCAACCGTCGTTCTGAAGAAATTCGTTGGTTGTTTTCCTTTTATAACCTTCTGTTTATTTTCATAGGTTCGTTGGATCACCTGATGTAACTGTAGAATATTCTGGAGGATTGATCAGGTGACCAGGTAAGTAACCAATTAATTACTGTTAAAAAATCTAACTGAAATTCCCTTGTCCCTATTCCCATATGTAGGGGGCGCTAGTATGCTCCCCCTACTCTCAAGTAGAGCAACAACAAGCAGGTTAAGGAGCCAGAAGGGATGTCAGCAAGCCAGTCTTTAAACAGAACCGCAGGAGATGGTTTCATGTGATGTGACCAAGGTGAAGTGAGCTGGACAGCTTTAAGTAGGCAGGTCAGACAAGCATGATCAGGAATAGCTGGTAACTGTGGAGAGAGATGAGAGCTGGCAATTAGCCGACAGCTGAGCAGCCAGCCCAGAGAAGGAAGGGCTAAGCCAGCCCTGACAACATGATGTAATGCAAATGATGGAGTACACGCCCTGCCACTGCTTGAAGGAATGGATACAAGAAATCAGATAGCTGCACTCCCACACAATGCAATTCGGCTTTATTGAAATAGACAAATGTCCATAAAAACAACTCAGCACAGACAGGCAGGGGGATGACAAGGTTGACGCGTTTCACATGGAATCCATGCTTTTTATTTCTTTGTTCATATCTATTCTTGCACAGGTCACTGTGATAAACAATTACAGGCTATCACAGTGATAATGTGATCGAGAGCCAGACCTCCTGGCTCCCAATCACTAGGGGCTAGTATGAGACCCAGAGTTGTCAGTGACAGATAAGTCTCCTTTCAGGGAGATAGCTTTGCAGCACAATCCCAGCCTAAACACAGGTGCACATACAGTACATGTGGCCTCAAGAAAGATAGCCTACCTATGTGCATACAATCAATGGCAAGGGGATATAACGCTAGTTATAAGCTGGCTGTATTGGTTGCCATTGTTATTTAAGTGTGTTGGAGAAGTGTTTCTCAACTCCACTCCTCAAGGCGCCCCAACAGGTCATGTTTTCAAGCTTTCCATTATTTTGCACAGGTGATTTGATCAGTTTCACTGCCTTAGTAATCACCACAGCTGTTTCGTCTGATTGAAATCCTGAAGACATGATCTGTTGGGGCGCCTTGAGGACTGAAGTTGAGAAACATTGGGGGTTATTTACGAAAGTCAAATCCACTTTGCACTGCAAGTGCACTTGGAAGTGCAGTAGCTCTAAATCTAAGCGGTAGATCTGAAATGAGTGGAAGCTCTGCTGATTTTATCATCCAATCATGTGCAAGCTAAAATGCTGTTTTTTATTTTCCTCGCATATCCCCCTCAGATTTACAGCGACTTTACTTCCAAGTGCACTTGCAATGCAAAGTGCATTTTCCTTTATTAAATAATCCCCATTGTGTTAGAGTATAGGTGGAATGACCTTGTTCTATAACAAAACAAATTATTTACAGATATTCATCTGTAAGTGGTAGAGGACATAAAAACAATACAGTCAGACTATAATACAAGGACACTAGCAGACAATATGTGGAATGGAAGGAATCCAGTACATAACTAGCAAAATACATCAAGAGCTTAAGCTGGAGAACTCTCTTATGGAAATGATTCACCAGAAGGTGAGACAGTAACAGGGACTGGAATTCAATCATGAAAATTATTCACTACAATTACAGATTCCAGGAAGCCCTGCTGGGCAGAATAGGAAACATGACTTCCAAAAGCTCATAGCAAGTGTTTTATAGTCTGAGAATCTACAATGGTTGATATGACTGTCTCACATCTCTACAGGTGTGCACTATAATTGCATCTGGAATAGCTGTCTGAGTGTATATCATCCAGTCTGTTAACTATACAGTAGCCATTGTTGATCCCTTCCAGGTTTAGGTAAAATGATGTGCAAAACTGAGAAGGTCCCTTTCAGCTGTTGAGGAACAGCAAATCCCATGATCCCCTAAAACACTCTAGGATTTAAAGTCCTTCGGAACAGTCTATAGTTTGGTTGTAAATAGTAGAAACCCAGAATCATGTATGCTTTTTTAGTGCATGCACTAAAATAGTGTCATGCCAACAGTGCCAGCCTGGAGTTCAGCTTTAAAGTGGACCTAGATTAACATATACTCAGTTTAGATACATCAAAACCCACACTTTTCTTGTCTTTAGTTTTGGATAGATTGGCAAGGTGCTTGCTAACTTCTACTCTTTTATCTGTCTCCGATAAAGCCTTTTTTTTACTATTTGCCCTGGGGATGATCACTTTCATCTGGACTGGGAGTGAGGGAAAGACCACATTTTTTTCTCCATAGAACAGGAATAGAGGGAACATCTGTAAATAGGGACACATGTTCTAGTGAGAACTGACTAAAAAAGAAGATTTTTTATCCTTTATCTCTTAAAAAAATAGATTTTTTTTATAACTTCCTACTGTATCTACAGGACAGGAAGTGAGGAAAAATTACCCCAATGGGACACAGATGGCAAAAAAACACTGACTTTAGTTTTAACCATTCCTTACTTTTCCCAAAATAATAAAAATAGGCTTAGATATATATTAAGCTCATACCTGCTAAGAAAGGTATACTGTATGTTTAACCTCTCATAGGTCACAGTGCCAACAATTACTTCATCTGCTTTTCTTTACATAAAAATACATTTACCTTCGTTCAGGAATTATCCAGGGACAGCATTTATTTTCTGGACAAAAATGCTTGTTCGGAGATGACATAAGCAGGTAAATCCTGGTGCCTGATGAATGTGTCATAAATGTCTGACACCAAAGCAGTCCGATGCTGTAGCCTCTTACCTTGTATTAAGCAAAACCTTATGCATTAAGATAAAAAGCCTTCTGTGTTCAGCAGCCCCACCCCCCCAATACTTACCTGAGCCCCCTCTCTATTCAGCAATGTCCACGAGTGCTTCGGTCGTCTTGGCTGAAACACAGCAGAGGCACCATTGGCTCCCGTTGCTGTCAATCAAACTCAATTAGCCAATCAGAAAAGAGAGGGGGTTGGGCCGGACCACAGCTCCATGTCTGAATGGATACAGGGAGCTGCAGCTCAACTCGGGTGCCCCTATGGCAAGCTGCTTGCTGTGGGGGCACTTAACAGGAGTGAGGGTCCAGGAGCTCCAGCCAGGGACCCGAGAAGAGAAGGATCTGGGCTGCCCTGTGCAAACCCATTACACAGAATGGGTAAGTATAACATGTTTTTTCTTTTAATATAAAAAAAAACAAGACTTTGCAATCACTTTAACCAGTTTTCGCCCAACCTGTCAATTGTGCGGCTGTCATTCTGGTACGATGTCATATGACATTGTCCCAGAATGGTTACTCTCGCGGCCACACCATGTTACTAGGACACGGCAGGACCTCGTTCTCTGTAATGATACGCGACCATGGTTCCTTAACCATGTGATCGGCTGTGTCCAATCACATGTAAACACCGAAATGCCGGTAATCGTTCTCATCACCTCATGAGACAAAGTGTGACAAAGTGTGTGGCAAGGAGAGGCAATCAGCGGCATCTCCTCACAGGGGACATCCAGACATGTAAAAAGGGCACTGATCATCAGTGCCCTGATTACAATAAAGTGCCACCAGTGCCAACAATCAGTGCCCACCAGTGCCAGCAATCAGTGCCCACAATTGCCACCAATCAGTTCCCATTAATAATGCCAGTCAGTGCTGGCTATCAGTGCCGCCCATCAATGCCCATCACTGCTTCCCATCAATGCCGTCTATCCATGCCACCTATCAGTGCTCACCAGTGCTGCCTATCAGTGCCCACTGGTGCCACCTATCATTGCATCCTATCAGTACCATACATCAGTGCAACTTATCAGTGCCCATAAGTGCATATGAATTTGCGGCAGTGTGAAACCAGGCTAAAAGGTGATATTAATTTACCATTCATTTTAAAAGAATTTTTACTTATAATGATGACAAGACAGGTACAGCCATGCACAATCCATAGTGCTCATCTCCTGTACATTCACAAGGTTAGCACCAGCTGGGTTCAATTGCATGTTTTTCTATTTTATACAGAAAATCTCAGCTACAGACATGTTATGGAAAATACAAGCCTGGCTAAGAACATCTGATTTTATTGTTGTCTGTGCCCAGTTACTGTTCTCTTAATCCCTATTTCATAGATTCTCATAACTCACTAGGACAGGAAATTACAACAAAGAAAAGGGGGTCCCCTGGGGGTGGACTTTTAAGGCACGTACAAATTATAATAGTATACAAATTATTTTATTACATAAAACCAAACAAAAGTTAATTGAATATACAGTATATATTAAAAAGTACACCAACAGGTATATATACAACCAGTATTGATGCTATGTCGTATCATTCATTTGAACAGAAAACACCCTACACGCTTCGGAGCTTGGAAAAGCGTGTCCTTCTTCAGGGGTGTGTGGATACAATGTTTCTGTAGAATAATACTGTTAACATATATGACAATAGCCGCTGGGCACCATTTGATAAAAGAACAAACAATTGTACAGGACCATATGGGTATATTTGACTCCGCCAATGCTCGAGGTATATGCCCCAGTCTATCTCTATTAAATAAAGTGTTGTAGAGATCCTGCAGGAGTGGTGTGAAAACAGGTCTGCAGTTCCCTGTTGGGGAAGAAGATTTTTTTCATATGGACTGGGACTTTTAGAGTTGTTTTACCCAGAATAACACTTCACCATATGGAGTTGTGGGAGAGGATGAGAGGTCCGTCCAGCCGGCGCCCTGCTACCCGATTCGGAGCTTGGAAAAGCGTGTCCTTCTTCAGGGGTCTGTGGATACAATGTTTCTGTAGAATCTAATAGAAGGCAAGGAACAGGGTAGCACAGTTATATAGTATCTAAACAGGTGGTGACACACGGGTACAAAAAATAGTTAGACACAATTTCAAAATACTTACAATACTGTTAACATATATGACAATAGCCACTGGGCACCATTTGATAAAAGAACAAACAATTGTACAGGACCATATGGGTATATTTGACTCCGCCAATGCTCGAGGTATATGCCCCAGTCTATCTCTATTCAATAAAGTGTTGTAGAGATCCTGCAGGAATGGTGTGAAAACAGGTCTGCAGTCCCCTGTTGGGGAAGAAGATTTTTTTTCATATGGACTGGGACTTTTAGAGTTGTTTTACCCAGAATAACACCTGGATAGAAAAAATGAGAAATAAAAAGTAATGATAGTAATTTGAATGGGGTAAGAATAAATATATATAAATAAAGACTGAAAGTTAAACATTAAACAATGCAAAAAATAAAAATAAAAATTATGAAATAATAAAAAAAATAAAAATAAATAATAAATAAATAGAAAATAAATAAAATAAAAATAAAATGTAAAAGGTTTGACCCCACGGGGTGGGCGGTGCAAGTGGGGAAACACTGGGGCTGACAATTACAGTGCAGGGCAGAAACTAGCGCGTCATTTAAAAAGTACAAATAAAAAAATTAATTAAAGTATAGGTTGCATCTGTGTAAATAAACAAATATACACTGAATAGCACAAGCAGAATTCCTTACGGTCCACCCTGCGTTTTTTACTCCTATGTAATATTGATCACAGCAGGTATAGTTTTTCCCTGTTCTATACTTCTAAGGAATTCTGCTTGTGCTATTCAGTGTATATTTGTTTATTTACACAGATGATATCTGATATCCCAATACTCTTTACTCCATTACATAATAAGCAGATTTGTCTGATACACATAATATATACGGAGGCCCCTTTTACAGCACTGTCAGTGCCGAACCTTTTGTTACTACATTGCTGGCTGTCATCTTTTAATTTACTCAGATGCAACCTATACTTTAATAAATTTTTTTATTTGTACTTTTTAAATGACGCGCTAGTTTCTGCCCTGCACTGTAATTGTCAGCCTCAGTGTTTCCCCACTTGCACCGCCCACCCCGTGGGGTCAAACCTTTTACTTTTTATTTTTATTTTATTTATTTTCTATTTATTTATTATTTTTTTATTTTATTTTTTATTATTTCATAATTTTTTTTATTTTTTTATTATTTTTTTTTTGCATTGTTTAATGTTTAACTTTCAGTCTTTATTTATATATATTTATTCTTACCCCATTCAAATTACTATCATTACTTTTTATTTCTCATTTTTTCTATCCAGGTGTTATTCTGGGTAAAACAACTCTAAAAGTCCCAGTCCATATGAAAAAAATCTTCTTCCCCAACAGGGGACTGCAGACCTGTTTTCACACCACTCCTGCCGGATCTCTACAACACTTTATTAAATAGAGATAGACTGGGGCATATACCTCGAGCATTGGCGGAGTCAAATATACCCATATGGTCCTGTACAATTGTTTGTTCTTTTATCAAATGGTGCCCAGCGGCTATTGTCATATATGTTAACAGTATTATTCTACAGAAACATTGTATCCACACACCCCTGAAGAAGGACACGCTTTTCCAAGCTCCGAAACGCGTAGGGTGTTTTCTGTTCAAATGAATGATACGACATAGCATCAATACTGGTTGTATATATACCTGTTGGTGTACTTTTTAATATATACTGTATATTCAATTACCTTTTGTTTGGTTTTATGTAATAAAATAATTTGTATACTATTATAATTTGTACGTGCCTTAAAAGTCCACCCCCAGGGGACCCCCTTTTCTTTGTTGTGATGTTTTAGGATGTGGCACAACAAATTTACGTGACCCTGTCATACCCTCTCTTTTGTTTAGGACAGGAAATTAGGTAAACAGCCAGAAAGAAAAAAAATGTGATGGGATTCTAATCCTCCCTAACTTGTAAAATAATTAACATTATAGAAGTGAGGCATACAGTAGTCAATATCAGTTTGACAGGTTTGAAAGACAAATGGCACTTTCTGATACGGGATGGGGGTTAGAATTATACAGCCTCTTAGCCCTTGTACACATGGTCGGACATTCCGGCAACCAAATCTGTCGGATAAATTCCGACGGATTTAGTCCGGAAGAGGTCCGGAAGTGGTGTCGCATACACACGGTCGGACTAAGTAGTCGGAAGTTCCGGTTGCCAAGAACGCAATGACGTAAGCCGCGTACGACGGGACTAGAAAAAGGAAGTTCAGCACCACTTCCGGCACCCTTTGGGCTCCTTCTGCTGATCTCGTGTTTATTGCGTGTTAGTAGAAGTTTGGTGAGAGACGATTCGCGCTTTTCAGATTTGTGCTTCAGTTCGGTACTGCTCTTCAGTTTCTGCTTGTCTTTGCGTATCTGATTATCAGTGCGTGTAGTCAGTAAGCATTTGTTTCTCATTGTGGACCATATCTTGGTATAGTACGCTTTGATTTGCATTGCTTATTGTCTGCTTGCCTCTGCTTTTTCAGGTCGTTCTTTCAGGCTGTTTATCTGTGTTTTCTGTTGTCCGTTCTGACCAGCCGACCGTTTTAAACCATGTTTCGTGTACGTACTCGTCATACAGTTTGTGCTGTGCAGGGGCTTGGTGTTGGGCTTTTAGCTTTCACACAAGCCCGGTCCATGAACAGGGAGAGGAGGCGTTTGTGGACCCAGAATTCGTTGCGCCGGTGTGACCAGTTCTCGCACATGCCTTTGCTCCGTGAGATCCGGGAGAATAATCCTGATGATTTCAGGAATTATCTCCGGATTACGGACCCCGTTTTTCACCGTCTGCTGGCTTTGCTGTCCCCTTATATCACCAGGCAGGATACCTGCATGCGTCAAGCCATCACTCCGGAGAAGAGGCTCATCGCCACATTGCGCTACTTGGCAACAGGGAGAAGCCTTCAGGACCTCAAGTTCTCCACAGGCATCTCCCCCCAGGCTCCGGGGATCATTATTCCAGAGACCTGTTCTGCCATCATTTAGGTCCTGCAGAAGGACTATATGAAGGTAAGTTTTATCCTTTAACATCACATTCTATGTATTTAATGATTGCTAATGTCTTGGATTTCTTTCCTCATTCCCTAATTACCATGATTGCAATATGCTCTAATTCATATGCTCTGCCCCTTTGTCCTCATGCATGCTGAAAGCTTTTCAAGTTCCTTTTTTGTCCTTCATGCATATCATGCCTTCACTAACTTCCCCACCATGCTCTTCTGGGCCCATAAAACTATAGTCTAGTCACTTACCAATGTCTTTTGTCAGCTCCATAGTATTGCTTTCCCCTAAACAACCCCTAAAATGTCTACAAATGTTATGTGTGTGCTTCAATTCATGCAGAGTGATGTTTTTTATTTTGGTTGTGCCAAACTCATTAGGAACCCCCTTCCCCCCATCTGCTAGGTCAGCTGATAGCAATCCTCTATCTGCTGACTTTACCAAACCCAATACACACTCTACCTACCTTTTTTCTGGCCACATTTATGGACGAATTCACCAAAGCATGTAGTGCAAGGGCCTGCCTCAATACTTTCAAATGCTATTTTTTTTCTCCTATTATTATCTTGATAGGTAATAGCAGAATGTCAAAATGTGCTTCCATTTTGTTTTATTTTTGGTATTATGACACTTCTTACCTGTCTGGTGGGCTGCCAATAGTGTAAGTAAGGAGGGGCTTCCCAAAGTATCACACATTATTTATGCATTCAGCTCTCAATCAAGTGGAGAGTGTTACCTGTCCAAAACATCCCCCCCCCTCATTTTTTGCAAGGGCCCATCAGATGGGGGGGATGGGGGGGTGATGACTCTGATAAGGGGACCTTATACTTTAGGCTTTAAATACTCATTTCATAAAATGTTATACTGATCTTGGCCAAAAATGTTGGTGTCTAATCTGCTTGCAATGTTGATGTGAAAAATTACAAATTTTTTGTCTTGTTTCACTCCACAGTTTCCTTCAACGCCACAGGAATGGCAGACTGTGGCCTCCCACTTTGCTAGCCGTTGGGACTTTCGCAATTGTGGAGGTGCAATTGATGGGAAACATGTCCGCATCATCCCACCCCCCAACTCGGGGTCCTACTATTATAATTACAAGGGGTTTAATAGTATCGTGATGTTGGCGGTGGTGTCAGCGACCTATGACTTCCTGTATGTGGACGTGGGGCAAAATGGCCGGATGTCGGATGGTGGAGTGCTCTCACGGACGGAATTCTACTGGCGTCCCCAGAGTGGCAGTCTGGGCTTGCCACCCCCAGAGGAGAATCAGGAAGGACTCCCGTTTGTATTAGTCGCGGATGAGGCATTTGTCCTGGCAAACCATCAGATGTGGCCTTTCCCAATGAGGACCCTCACCCCGGATCAGAGGATCTTTAATTGCCAGAGCCAGAAGAGTTGTGGAGAACACTTTTGGAATATTGGCCAGCCGGTTGCGCCTTTTTTTAACGCCAATCCACATGGCTGAATATAAAATCAATCACATAGTGCTTGCCTGCTGTGTTCTGCACAATTTCTTGAAAAGACATTCAGCAAACTATGTGGTCTCAGTTGGCCCAGATGCAGACTTGCCAGAAAATGATAACCTCACAGCCCTTGAAGCTGCTCGTCCTGGCTTGCCCCCCCTCCCGCCCCGCAAGGTCAGAACCCAATACATGGAGTACTTTGTGGGTAGGGGGGTCATTGATATGCCAGACAATGTCTGAGAGGCATTTTTGTAATACATTTTTCTTTGAAACTACAATAATCTTTGTTTTCATTTGCTACTTGGCTTGGTTTTAGCTGTCTCCTAGGTACATTTTTTATTTTTGTTGTTGTGCCTTTTTCTACAACAGTGCAAACCCAAGTTCTGAGCGAGATGAGAGGACAGTCTCTTCTTCAGATAATCTTATTATGTTGTGGGTCTGCTACACACACACCTTGTTTTTGTTAACTAATGTATGTAGTGCATTACTGACCAAAATCTTGCTCATTTTCCGCACCATGGCAGAAATATGTGGGGTCAGGAAAATGGCATGATTAGCAAAATTTACACATCACTGTGGGTGTTATTTACTAAAGGCACATCCACTATGCACTGCAAAGTGCACCTGAAGCTGCACTTGGAGTGCAAAGTGGAGTTGCCTTTAGTAAATAACACCCATTGTCACCGAAAACAACAATTTTACTCCAAATACTGCTTTTGCGCATTGAAAAAGGAAGCCACACATTTTTGATAATTTAACTTTTTAATCAAAGCACAATCACATGTGCGTTTAGAAAAGGGTTTTACAAAAAAAACCAACATATTGGGTGTATCAAAAACATTATTTTAGGTAACTTTTTTGTAACTTTTTGTGTAAACAGGCATGTATCAAAGCGTAACATACAGAACACAGGAACTTACAAAGTTCAACTTTGAAAAGTGAAGACAATATCAGACATGAGTATGTACAAACTGTGCTGATATTGCCTTCATCACATGGGGTATCACCCCTGGAAAAGCCAAATTTGGAAGATGCACACAGTGTGTCAACATGTGCTATCTCCCATCATGGGGGATCAATGTACATGTTTTGGGGCTGCAACCCCTTCATCTCAGCCACTTTCCACAAACCACATACATTGATCCCCCATGATGGGAGATAGGGCATGTTGACACACTGTGTGCATTTTCCAATTTTGGCTTTTTGTAAAATACAAAATTATTTTTTTCAAAGCACAAAAATAAAACCCTAGCTAGTTTGGGGTATTTCAGACTCTCCCCAAAACATCAGTGATGTTCTTCATTTTATTTTGAACATGATTGATGTTTTTCTGTATATTTTCTAAATCGCGATTGCACCCCATTATCTCTCCAATCAGGATCTGGGCACTTTCACTGGTAAAATTTGATTCTTCTTCCACAACACCTAAAAAAAAGCAAAACAAAACACCATGTGTTATAAATATGACGACATACATTGATGAGCTTACCGGAAGCTGTGGTCTCCGACACTCACCTGTTGTGGTGAAAATTTGTCCAACTTCAATGATCTCTCCTTCCTCCTCCTCCTGCTCCTCTGCTTCTGGTGTTGGAATTTCGCCTTCTTTGGGAGGTGTGGGGTCCCTGGTGTCCTCAGACTTCCCAAGTCTTCTCTCCCCTATGCTTGGAAGTGTGGTACAATTGTGTTTTTTGGCCGAGTTCAAAGGTGAGAACATTATTGTGGACACTTTGTTAAGCTGGAATACTTACCTGCAGTGTGAAGAAATGTAGTGAAGTGTAATTTGGGAAAACATTGTGTTGGGAGTGGGCTAACGAACGATGTTTCTTACGAACGATTGAAACCATGACCTTGAAAGTGGCCATTTTAAACTGTACAACATGAAATCAAAGCACATGGAGCAGTATGCAAGCAATAATAATCATATGAACACACGACAACTACTTACCTTTTTGAAGAACACACTTGATCCTTCTGTACTGATCGTGCTCCCTCAGTTTCAGGCCTGACCAGCGTTTTCTCAGTTGATCCTTGGATCGGTTTACCCCAAAATTCTTCTGAAGACTCTTCACAACTTTAGTCATGATCTTGGCCTTTCTGATATTTGGGTTTGGGTAAGGTCCATACTTCCCATCATAGTCGGTCCTCTTCAATATGTCCACCATCTCCACCATCTCTCCAAAAGACATATTTGAGGCCTTAAATCTTCTCCTCCAGGATTGGGACGTTTCAGGCTCCGGGCTTTCCTCACCCTCCTCCTCATTAGTGGAACTCTAATTGCGCACCTGTTTTCTCTCCATCATGTGCTCTCCCCACTGCGCCGAAAGAGAAGGGGCGGGGAATAGTCTAGAAAGAACGTC
Organism: Lithobates pipiens; assembly: GCF_037356315.1. Taxonomy (NCBI): domain Eukaryota; kingdom Metazoa; phylum Chordata; class Amphibia; order Anura; family Ranidae; genus Lithobates; species Lithobates pipiens. The sequence continues at coordinate 412,391,827 of NW_027507903.1, read as the reverse complement.
AGGGGCGGGCGGAGTTTCACGCATGCGCACTGTATATAAAACGCAACGCGCGTGTGTCATACGATCTGTGAGGAGCTGACGCGCCGATCGTGCAAACTAAGGTACAATTTTTTACTTGGTACATCACTACACTAGACTGCTTCTATCTAGGCCTATGTTGGGACAAGATTAGGAGGGTTTAGCATGTCATTATTAGTATTTTAGGGTTTGTCTTGTGTTATGTCTTGCAGACAAGATGGATCCCTTCCAAAACGCCAATTTTATGGGGCTATTCCTTGAACTGTTCAGGGGGCTGCCCTGCCTGTGGCAGATGAACAACCCATTTTATAATGACCGAAGAAAGGGGAAGGCAGCGCTGGAGAAACTTCTTGCTTTGGTGCGGATCATGGTCCCCACGGCAGACATGACCTATGTGATGTTTAAAATTGGTGCCACGAAGAGTACATATCTCAGGGAGAGAAAGAAGCACCTGGAGTCCCTGAGATCAGGAGATCCAGATGCCATTTATTACCCCAGGATGGTGTACTTCGAGAGGCTGCATTTTCTGGTAGACCAGGGGGTACTCATGCCACCACTCTCCAGGCTTCCTTCAAGGCTTTCTTCACCCCCAGCTGAGGCTTCCAACGTTCAACCTGGGCCTTCCAGGCAGCAACATGTGGAGGGGCCCAGCTTGAGAAAGGTAAAGCATTGTTGAACATATTTCTTGTCATACATTTAATGATGTTAACTAGATGTTATTATTGATCAGTAAGTTGTGATTTAACAAAGTGGTTTACATATCAATAGACAGTAGTGACCAAAAATGATTGGGTTAAGAATGAAAAATACTGGGCTCAGAATGATAGTCTGTTCTATTTGGTAACATTCAATTTGCAACAGTCAAGAGCACAAAATGGTGTGATTGATGAGCCAAAAACTAAAACTTTCATACACAGGAAGACCTCAGCCGGGAGGAGGCTGTGGCAAGTGGCAGCTGGGAGGTCGACCATCGCTACCCTCCTTCTCCTCCTCCTGCCACAACTACAGGAGCCCAGCCACAGCCTGGAAGGAAGCCTGGATGGAAGTGCCCAAGGAAAACCAGAGAGTGATGGCCTGGGTTCAGTTTGGTCTGACAGAAGATGCAGCCTCTTGTAGAACCACATCCTGGGGACATAGATGGCATCTGCTCTTCTTGATCTCTAGGACTTCTGGACCAGACTGCTCTCCCTGAGATATGTACTCCTCAGGCCACCAATTTAGCATTTTCGAATTAGTTCATGTCTGCTCTGGGGGCCAAAGGCTTTGCCAAATTGACAAGTTTCTCCAGCGCTGCCTTCCTCTTTAGTTGTTTGACACCTAAATAAAGGTTTTTTTTTGGTTTGAAGAAATAATTGCGTATGTGTTTTACTTCAAAAAGGAGAGTGTATTTGTGAGTAGGCAGGTACATTTCACAAATACAAAGTGAAATGAATAACAAGGAGCACCAACACTAAACAACCTCCTGTAGATTAAAAAAGAAAAACAAAATACAAAAAAGATAATAATGGTGTTGTGGTAAGTTTAAACCCAAAACACACCCAAAAAAATGCAAAGATGAGCAAACTGTCAAAAAAGGAGATGGTGATGAAAAAAAACAACCATAAAATTCCAAAAAAAAAAAAAAAGATTGTGTAGATGTGACGATTTAAAATATTGTGTAGGGTAGGCACTCCTGCGCTAAAAGGGAATCTACATATATTTTTATAGGTGCTGCATCCACCGTCAGGGCCAAAGTGTTACCCAAATATGTGGAAGAAAATGAAAGTAAGTGGTGCTGCGCTCCTATAAGATTATTTTCCTAGCAAATGCTAAGTGAGAATACATTATAACGTAAAATACCAAGGGGTCAAGAATACTGTATAATTTTCAATATGGTGTTAAAATGGTAAAAAAGCCGTAAAATTGATATAAAGTTCAAAAAATATATAAAAAATATATTTAAAAATATATATAAATATATCTAAAAATATATATCACTAGACAATAATTCCGTGCAAATAAACAAAGTATATAGATATTTATCAGTGCCACAGATAAATAAGCAAACAAGTACAAATAAGCAAATATATATGGCAGGACTGTGCAAGATATGCAAAGTGAAAAATAAATAGATAAATGAATCCCAAAGTGGAATGTGGAGCACATATAGGGTCCACGGTGCCAAATAGTCCAAGTGTAGCAGTGTTTTTCAGGGACACTGAGTGTTATTGTGATGCTCTTCAGTTGACAATGTGACTTTAGTGTGGAAAAAACTCTTCAGTGTCACTGACACTCGTGGCTGTGCTAGATTATTACCTTACTGCTGTAAGGTAAACAGCATGTAGAAGAGGAGGGAGGGGTTTAAACTCCTTCAAGCTGTGGTGTTCCTGTGCGTCCCTTATTGGGTATGCAGCAAAGCCTGGGGGGTCCTTGGGAGATCCTCTCGTTCTTTTTCCCGCTGTGTCAGTCTCATATATTCAATGTAACAGGGTATAAAGAGGGGATATAGAGCCTACCATCGTGTAGTATTTTCAATCAAAAGCAGTTTATTAAATAAAATTGATTGATAACTCACATTTCCATAAGTAGGTCGCACAATGTAAAAACGAGCGCCGAGCTCGTACCTGACCATCTCTTCCGGTGTCTGTATGCCTCTGTATCCTACGCGTTACGTCACAACAAACGTGACTTCGACTGGGATGAGGCTTATGGGCAATGTAGTGTGTTTAAATAGATCCGGAGGGTTATAATTAGAATTGGTCGGCCATTTTCTAGAAGCCCGTGCTTGAGGTGCTAGGGGCGGCCATTTTCCTGGTGATCGTCACGTGGGCTCCGATCACGGCAATTTTTCTGTCAGTATTTCCGACAGGTCGGACCATATTTGTTTACAACATGTCGGAAATACTGACAGAAAAATGGCCGTGATCGGAGTAATGTAATAATCTAGCACAGCCACAAGTGTCAGTGACACTGAAGAGTTTTTTCCACACTAAAGTCACATTGTCACCTGAAGAGCATCACAATAACACTCAGTGTCCCTGAAAAACACTGCTACACTTGCACTATTTGGCACCGTGGACCCTATATGAGCTCCACATTCCACTTTGGGATTCATTTATCTATTTATTTTTCACTTTGCATATCTTGCACAGTCCTGCCATATATTTGTTTATTTGCACTTGTTTGCACATTTATCTGTGGCACTGATCAATATCTATATACTTTGTTTATTTGCACAGAATTATTGTCTAGTGATATATATTTTTAGATTTAAAATATTGTGTTGCTGAAATGAGTAAAAAGACTCAACAAATACGTTCGGGAGAAGTGTGTGTGACTATGAGCATCAAAACAACTTCATTCTTGCAGCATTGTAAAGAACAAGAGAATGCACTTCATGAAAGAATTTTTAACATTGCAGCGTGACGAATGTGCTATATCGATTACGAGCGGTAGTTTTACCTGAGCGAGAGCTTCCGTGTCCGAATTTGATTGTGAGCATGCGTGGCACCTTGTCCGTCGGAGTAGGCTACACATGATCGGAGTATGTCCAATCGGAAAATTTCATAGACAAGTTTGAAAACCTGGTCCGTCGGATACACCAACGGAAACAGTCCGATGGAGACCACACACAGTCGGATTATCCGACAACACGGTCCGATCGGACACCTTCCGTCGGAATGTCCGACCATGTGTACAAGGGCTTAGAGAGACAACTAGATTATAACCCACTCCTTGATCAGCAGGTGCATAATTACTCATTGGAGGCTTTTAGTTATATGGTGTAACTAGTAATGATGAGATAAAATCTGGTTCACTTTTTACTTTATGGTTAGTTAACCACAAATCTCCTATTTTCATTTTTTTTTTTAAATTACCAAAAATGTAACAAAAAAGCAGGTCTTGTAGCAATGCTCACCATGTCTCCATCCTTGTCCAGTGCAGAAACTCCACTGCTATACTGAATGATGGCAAGAATCATTCAACCTACTTCTGTGATCTGAGGCTGCTATTAACAAACCCCCTTTCGCCGATGGTGTGTTACCATGTCTGCCTGTGCTTACAATACGCCAGAGAGCAGTGCTGATTCCATATGAACTGACAATGTCTCACTGTCAAAAGGAAAAAACTTAAAGGCATCATATGATCACGCAGAAGATCCCAGGAGAAAAAAGTTAAGGGATTTTTTTTTTTAAACTGGAGTTCCGATGCTAATAATTTGGGTCTCATTCCCACGGGCATGTGATTGTATGCAAGAACACCTCAGCGCTCACTCCATCCCACATCCAATGGTGTATCTGTAGTGCCCGAACTGATGCTGCCCTTCTCAAGCGGGGAAACTTCAAGCAACACTGTGCTACCCCAAGGGATAGGCATAGAATTTATATAGATTGCTTTCCTAACCATTTCTATGGGTGTTTTATATTTACCACCCTTCTTTCTGTTATTGTACTTCCTTTGTCATGGATGCAGTTACAAGCCACATGTTGCTGCATTTTAAGCTACAGACAATATCATCTTTTGACCACATAAATACTACAACCTATTCATCTGTTTGTATCCTGTCATCTGTTGTAACCTGATGTTCAGAATAAAAGCACCTTTTGTGGATGGAATCAATATTAGGCGAGTTCAATCTATCTGATGAGGATTTTCCTCAGTGATTATATCTTAAATAAATCGCTTCACAACAATTGGAGTCAGAATAGTCAAAAGATGTATAGTATTCCCACAGCCTGCTGTGTATATGTGTGTGCCTGATCTGCAATCAAGCTTAGTGCCATCAGCCATCTTGTGAAGCACATGGTCGCATGAGTTTACTGCACCTCATGTGAATGTTAAAAACCGTTTCTCTTCATTGAACCGCATTACCCCACCTGTCTAAGCTGCTGTTCATCTTCTTAACTAGTTGCTGACCGCCGGCCGTCAAATGACGGCCAGGCGGCGCACCTATTGTGGCGGGAGGCCGTCATATGACGGCCTCCCGTTTAAACAGGGAATGCGCGCGATCGTGCGCACGCATCCCTGTTTCTTCGGTGGCGGCGTGTCACGGAGACACCGCTCGCCACCGAAGGGGGTAAACAGCCATTCGTTATGGCTGTTTACCACGTGATCGGCCGTGATGAAGTCACGGCCGATCACAGATGGTCACACCCCGAGCGTGCACGTCGGTGGCGACGTGTTCCCCGGGAACACTGCTCGTCACCGACGCTGGTAAACAGCCATTGGCCGGCTGTTTACCCACGTGATCGGCTGTGATCCTTTCACAGCCGATCACAAAAATGTAAACAAACTGCGGTAACGGGATGTTACCGGGTTCTCCTCCTCACACACCGATCGTGTGTGAGGAGGAGATTGCGGTAACATCTCGTTACCGCATACAGTGTACACCAATCATACTGATTGCCCCCCCCCAACAAAGAGGACCTGTCACCACCCCTCAGAGTACCTGTCACAGTCCATCAGAGTATTTGAGTACCTGTCACAGCACATCAGAGTACCCGAGTACCTGTCACAGCCCATCAGAGTACCTGTCAGCCCATCAGAGTACCCGAGTACCTGTCACAGTTCATCTGAGTACCCGAGTACCTGTCACAGCCCATCAGAGTACCCGAGTACCTGTCACAGCCCATCAGAGTACCCGAGTACCTGTCACGGCACATCAGAGTACCCGAGTACCTGTCACGGCACATCAGAGTACCCGAGTACCTGTCACGGCACATCAGGGTACCCGAGTACCTGTCACGGCCCATCAGGGTACCCGAGTACCTGTCACGGCCCATCAGGGTACCCGAGTACCTGTCACGGCCCATCAGGGTACCCGAGTACCTGTCACAGTCCATTAGAGTACCGAGCACCTGTCACAGTCCATTAGAGTACCGAGTACCTGTCACAGTCCATCAGGGTACCCGAGTACCTGTCACAGTCCATTAGAATACCGAGTACCTGTCACAGTCCATTAGAGTACCCGAGTACCTGTCACAGTCCATTAGATTACCGAGTACCTGTCACAGTCCATTAGAGTACAGAGTACCTGTCACAGTCCATCAGGGTACCCGAGTACCTGTCACAGCCCATCTGAGTACCCGAGTACCTGTTCCAGTCCATCTGTGTACCAGAGTACCTGTCACAGTCCATCTGAGTACCCGAGTACCTGTCACAGTCCATATGAGTACCTGTCACCGCCCTTCAGAGTACCCAAATACCAGTCACCAAACCATCAGAGTACCTGTCACCAGGCCATCAGAGTACCCGAGTACCTGTCACCAGGCCATCAGAGTACCCGAGTACCTGTCACCAGGCCATCAGAGTACCCAAGTACCTGTCTCCAGGCCATCAGAGTACCCGAGTATCTGTCACCAGGCCATCAGAGTACCCGAGTACCTGTCACCAGGCCATCAGAGTACCCGAGTACCTGCCACAAGGCCATCAGAGTACCTGAGTACCTGCCACCAGACCATCAGAGTACCCGAGTACCTGTCACCAGACCATCAGAGTACCCGAGTACCTGTCACCAGACCATCAGAGTACCCGAGTACCTGTCACCAGACCATCAGAGTACCCGAGTACCTGTCACCAGACCATCAGAGTACCGGAGTACCTGTCACCAGGCCATCAGAGTACCCGAGTACCTGTCACCAGGCCATCAGAGTACCTGAGTACCTATCTCCAGCCCATGTCTCATAGAATATACGTTGGGGTGTTTGCTTTCCAAAATGGGGTCATTTTGTGGGTAATTTCACTGTCCTGGTGGTCCAGGACCTTCAAAAGTGTGATGGGTAGGAATGAAATGAGATGTGTCATTTATGCTCCTAGAACGCCTGAACGTACTACTTCAATGTTCGGCCTCTCTATGTGGCCAGGCTGTGTAAAAGTCCTACACATGTGGTATCGCCATACTCGGGAGGAGTAGCAGAATGTATTTTGGGGTGTAATTTTTGCTATATACATGCTATGTGTTAGAAATATCTTATAAATTGACAATTTTGTGTAAAAAAAAAATGCGTTTTAATTTTTTTCCACATATTCCAAAAACTTCTGGGAAAAAATGAACCGTTCAAAAGACTCATTATGCCTCACAGATTATACGTTGGGGTGTTTGCTTTCCAAAATGGGGTAATTTTATGGGAAATTCCATTGTCCTGGTACTCCAGGGCCTTCAAAAGTGTAATAGGTGGTTGAGAAATGAGATGCGTAATTTTTGCTCGTAGAACGTCTGAAGGTACTACATCAATGTTAGTGCTCTGTATGTGGCCAGGCTGTGTAAAAGTCCTACACATGTGGTATCGCCGTACTCGGGAAGAGTAGCAGAATGTATTTTGGGGTGTAATTTGTTGTATGCATATGCTGTGTGTGAGAAATAACCTGATAATATGACAATTTAGTAAAAAAAAAAAAAAAAAAAAAATCTTCATTTTGCAAAGAATTGTGGGAAAAAATGACAACTTAAAAAAACTCACCATGCTACTTACTTAATACCTTGGGATGTCTACTTTGTAAAAAGGGGTCATTTGGGGGGTATTTGTACTTTCCTGACTTGTTAATGTCTCAAAAAATGAGGTACACCTGATGTACTGAAGGCCTGATCAGAAGTGATCAATTTTCAGTGATTGGCACCATAGTTTGTAGACTCTATAACTTTCACAAAGACCAAATAATATATACTAATGTGGGTTATTTTTACCAAAGATATGTAGCAGTATAAATTTTGGCCAAAATTTATGAAGAAAAATTACTAATTAGCAAAAATTTATGACAGAAACGAAGAAAAAGGCATTTTTTTCACAAAATTTACGTTTTATTTTATTTATAGCACAAAAAATAAAAAACCCACTAGTGATTAAATACCACTAAAAGAAAGCTCTATTTGTGTGGAAAAAAGGACGCAAGTTTCATATGGATACAGTGTAGGATGACTGAGTAATTGTCATTCAAACTGTGAGAGCGCTGAAAGCTGAAAATTGGTCTGGTCAGGAAGGGGGTGTAACTGCACTGTATTGAGGTGGTTAAAGAGACAGTACCATTTCTCTCAGAAATGTGAAAAATGTCTAGACAAGACTCTGAGCACCCTCTTGTGGCTAGATCCATCATGCCTCTGAACCCCGCAGATGTACAGGGAGCAGATTCTGCAGATATTGTCGAACAGAGTGTATGTAGAAATGTAAATGTAGAAAAAAACCTATGCAGAAACTCAGAGAAAACTACGAAGCCACTAGAGATGAGTTCTCCAACAATCGGTCAGGCTTATGGGACAGAACTTCACACTGCATGTTAGTTTTGTCACACTTTAATGATCGACCAGCTGAACTAAGTGACTCTATAGATCGCTTATCTGCCGTGTACAGACGCTACCAGTGGCTGTTTGCAAAATACACAGTTTTCTTGCAGGACTGTAATATGGAGGACTCCTCAGCATAACTGACCAGGGCTGATGCACTAAACCAACAAAGGGATCTCTTAGTGCAAAAAGCCCAGTGTAAGGCAGAACTCTGCATTGCTCAACTGCAGGAGACCAGATCTCATGGATCCACATCAACCAAGCACACTACACGTTCTTCTAGATCCTTTCGCTCCAGAAGTTCAACATTAAGCAATAAGATAATAGAAGCCCATACTGATGCAGAATCAAAAAAAGTGCAAAGCTCCTTTATCAGAAAGGAAGCAGAAATAGAAACAAAGAGGAAAGCTCAACAAGCAAAAGTAGAGGCAAAGATGAAAGCTCAATAAGCAGAAGCAGAGACATAGCTGAAATCTCAAAAAACAGAAGCAGAGGCAGATTCCCAATGAAAGAGTCTGCAAATGGAAAGGCAGGAAGCAGCTGCCTTAGCAAGGCTGAGAATCCTCGAACAAGCGATTGGAAAAAGTGATAACTTGGACTGGTCCATCCCAGCGGAACTGCAAGACCCAGTCAAACGCATCAGTGAATATGTACTAAACCATAATGTTTGCAATGGTACAGAGTTGTCTCCTGTATGTCTTACTAACAACACTGTTCAGACTCTCAAAACAGAGACCTCTTAGCTCCAAATGCCTGAGCCTCTTCAAGTCAACAACACAAGTGCATCTATGGACTAAACCGCATTATCTCTGGCTGACAACAAGGTGATTTCCAGTGACAAGTTGCAGCTCAAGCCACAGCCAGCACAAGCCTTAGTGACTACACCACAGTTAAACGCTCCTGCAACATCATTTAATCCTGGTAAACCTCACCCTACTTCACCAGAGAACTTTTACACTGAAAGGGTTCCACAAGTTACTTTGGCACTGAAGAGTGAGAGATCAGACTTGAATGACATTGCCAGATATATGGTACACTGTGAGCTCATTAACACTACCCTCATTTTGACGACTGTCTGGAGAACTACAGGGTCTGGAGATCAACCTTCAAAGCTGCCATTGCTGATCTCATCCTCACTACCAAGGAGGAACTTGGTTTGCTCATAAAGTGGCTAGGGCCAGAATCTGCAGATTGTTTTAAAAGACTGAGAAAAGTGCATGTTGACCACCCAGATGCAGGACTCGTTGCTGCATGGGCAAGACTTGAGCAAGTCTATGGTAGCTCTGAAGCCATAGAAAGCGCTCTATTCAAGAGACTGCAAAACTTCCCAAAAATTGGGGAACAAAGACTATCGCAAGCTCCAAGATCTGAGTGATCTTCTCATGGAGCTGGAGTTGGCAGACAAACTCACGTCTACCTGGATTAAGCTTTCTGGACACTGCTCATGTTGTCGGTCCAGTGGTGTCTAAACTGCCATATGGCCTGCAAAAGAAACGGGCACAACAAGGCTCAAGGTACAAACGTATCTTTTCCTCTATTCGCATATTTTTGCAGGTTCATCAGTGATCAAGCCTGGACAAGAAACGATCCCAGCTTCAGCTTCATTGAACCCAACATCAATTTCATCAAGGTATGATAACATAGCAGCTAAACATAGAGATTTTAATAGAGCAATATCTGTTAAAAGGACAGACATCTCACCACACGTATCCTCTCCTGCTCACCAGAGCGATTCGGGTGACAGAGACAAAGACCCTAATCGTCAGTGCCCTAGTCACAAGAAGCCTAACCCCCTAAAGAAATGTTGTGGGCTTAGGGCAAAGACACTACAATAGTGTAGGGAGATTCTTCAGAAACTTGGAATATGCTACAGGTGCTGTGCTTGTTATGGACATTTTGCTAAAGACTGTAAAGTTGTCATCAAGTGCACAGAATGCAGTAGACAGACATGTTACAGCTATGCATCTGGGCCCACCCTCAAGCAATTCACAGCAGCCTCCTACCTCCAGCCCTGTTTCAAGTCATGGCGGGGAGCAACAAGGTCATGCTCCAGCCACAACTAACATTTCTTCTTCATGCACAGAAGTCTGTGGAGAAGACTTAGATCACAAATGCTGCACTAAGATATGCCTAGTCAAGATATACCCAAAGGGTCAACCTGAAGAAGCTATTAGGATGTATGCCATAATAGATGAACAGAGCAACATATCCCTGGTTAAGCCTAAAGTCTTTGAGATCTTTGAGATAGAGGGACCTGCATCACCATGTACTCCCAGAACCTGTTCTGGTAGTGAAGAGACCTTCGGTAGAAGGGCTGATGAGTTCATGGTCTCTCATAGGGCAGGGCATACCCCTACCAATATTAGTCGAGTGTGACCAGATACCAGACGAAAGGGAACACATTCCTACACTGGAGGCTGCATATCACCATCCTCACTTGAGGTACCTTGTTAATTAAATTCCTGCAATGGACATGAATGCTGAAATCTTAATCTTGCTAGGAAGAGACATTCTCAGAGTACACAAAGTACACAAGCAGTGCAATGGACCCGATGATGCCCCTTATGCACAAAAACTCAATCTAGGCTGAGTAACCGTGGGCAACGTATGCTTGGGTAGAATGCGTACATCATCCGAGATCCACTCCTTCAAAACGTACATGTTAGGAAACGGACGTGCATCCCACTTCAAACAGTGCCCTCGCCATTATGAACAAAAAGAGAAGCCTCTTGACATCATCCAAGTACCTGATGTCCCTCCTAACCTTTGTGATGACAACCTAGGTACCACAAGCGATAGCCTTGTCAAATACAGAGAGTTCAACAAAATAATGGACAAAGTTTTTCCAGGATGAGTCTAACAGCTGGGTTGCACCCAGTGGTGTAACTAGAACCCAGAACCCTCAGGGCCCCGATGCAAGAAACCATGGAGGCCCCCCCCCCCCCCGACCTCCAGACAAAGCTCTTTACTCTGAGCCCGATGGCGGAACACCAGGGCCCGGTCACAAGTGGGTGGCTGCATATAAAGGAACCAATTTCTCAATTTCCTCCCTCTTCTCCTACTCTCCCACCCACAGGCATTCAGCAGCTGCAGAAGGAAAATGGAGAGAAGGGTTCCTCTATGTCGGTGTGCATTGCATGCAGTTGCAGCATAGTGATGATGCATTTAAGGGGTTAAAACAGGTGGTCAGGAGGCAACATATTGCCTCTCTACTGGCTGTCAAATGCCTCTGAAAAGCGATCTGAGCATGGACCGCTTTTCGGAGGAACAGCATTTTACATAAAATGTGCATACATACATACATATAAACACATACACACACACTATTATATACATACATACATACACACACATATACATATATATATACATATGCACACACATATAAACCAGTGGCAGCTGGTGCTCAATATTTTAAGTGGGGCAGAAGCAAACTGAAAAATTCTGAAAAAAAATATCAATTGCAGCCACTGTGCCCATCAATTGCAGCCACTGTACCATCAAACGGCACCACTATGCCATCATAGCCACCACTGTGCCATCAAATGTCGCTACTGTGCCATTAAATGTTGCCACTGTGCCTATCAAACTCTGCCGCTGTACCATAAAATGCTGCCAGTGTGCCCATCAAATGCTGCCAGTGTACCCATCAAATGCTGGCAGTGTACCCATCAAACGCTGTCACTGTGCCATCAAATGCTGCCACTGTGCCCATCAAGCTCTGCCACTGTGCCATCAAATGCCACCACTGTGCCCATCAAATGCTACCACTGTGCCCATTAAATGCTACCGGTGTGCTCATTAAATGCTGCCAGTGTGCCATTAAATGTTAGCAGTGAGCCATCAAATGCTGCCGCTGTGAATCCCCACCACCCACACTCTGTCTGCCCGGCCCCTACCGTGTCTTGGTGGGGCAGCGGGTGATGGCCATGAGCGGGGTCCTCCATGCATCTCATACCATCCTCATCTCTCGTCCGCTCCTCCAGATAGGCGTCCAATAGCTGCACCTATCGTTTCAGCCAATCAGGTGACAGGTAACAGACCTGCACACCTGATTGGTGGAGAGGCGGTTCAGTGTTAGGAAAGTGAATATTAATTCACTTTTCTAACACACCTGGGTGGAATGTGAGCGTCAAGCATGGCGCACGCAGTTCACCTATCTTGTAGCCTATTAGAGCCTATGGCTCTAATCAGGTGTTTCAAAAAGACCCCCTGCCACTGTAATTCAGGCACCCAGCGCCCCAAAAGGGACCGTCCATCTAAATATGGGGGTGGCAGCCATGGATAGATTCATACTATGCTATGCTAGAATCTATCCATTGGTTATAGATGGAGTGGCTGAAGAGAGGGGGCGGCACCTGTGCGCCCTTATGGACGCACCGCCACTGATAAACACATGCACATTCACATACATACATATGCATATACGCACACTCACATACATGCACACATGCATACATACACATTATATATATATATATATATATATATATATATATATATATATATGAACACACACACAGACATGCATGCACACATACATACATACATGCACACACATACATAGACATACATGCATCATGCACACACACACATACATGCACACACACACACATACATGCGCACTCACACATACATGTGCACCCACACAAACATGCGCAGACATATACATGTACACTCACACATACATGCACACACACACACATACATGCACACACACATACATGAATGCGCACACACATGCACACCCACACGCATGCACACATACACACCCACACACACGCATGCACACATTCACACCCACACACATGCATGCACACCCATACAGTAGATAGACTGATTTAAAAAAAAAAGTCCTTTACCTTGGCTCTTCCTGCCGGGTACTGCACTGTAGGGGGAGACAAAGAGCACACACTGTGCTTTCACTTGAGGCTAATGTGAGAAGCTCCCCGCACAGTGCTGATTACAGTTCGGAGTCGGCTGCCAATTGGCTCAGCCGCCCTCCTATCGAAGAGTACAGGGGGCCCTAAAGGGCCCCCTGCAGCAAGGGGCCCGGTCGCCATGACGCTCTCGGCGACCCCTATAATTCCGCCACTGGTTGCACCATTACCTCTTCGTGCTGCAAGGGTTAAACTCCCAACCAATCATGAACGGGCTCTATCCAGATTCAACTCACTTCAACGAACACTAAAGAACAGGCCTGAAATGATGGACCATTTCATCACCTTTATGAAAAGGATCTTTGACAGTGATCCCGCTGAACCAACTCCACTACTAATAGACCAGCTTTTATAGTGGCAGTCCTTGAAACAATCTCTATATGCCTTAGATGAAATACATATACCACGCTGCTACACTTCTGCCTCCCTTGCCACAAGTGAGAGGAAAGAGCTTTGCATCTTTTGCCCTGTACACACAATTGGAAATTTGGCCAGCAAAAGACTGATGATAGGTTTTGGTCAGAAAATGCGATCAAATGTATGCTCCATTGGCTGAATTCCAGCCAGTAAAAGATTGAGAGCAGGTTCTCAATTTTTCGGTCAGAAAAAGTTCCTATCCGAAAATCCGTTGGTCTGTATGCAATTCCGACATGCAGAAAACTCATGCATGCTCAGATTCAAGTACGAGACAGAGTCTAGTTACATAGTTAGCAAGGTTGAATAAAGACACCAGTCCATCCAGTTCAACCTGAGTGTCTACAATTGTCCCTATCCCTGTATACTGCACACTCACATTGGTCCCTGCCCTCAAGGAGCCCACAATCCAAGGTCCCCATTCATATACTAGGCCAAATTTTGGACAGAAGCCAAATAACCTACCTGCATGTCTTTGGAGTGTGGGAGGAAACCAGAGTAAGCCCACGCAGGCACAGGGAGAACATGCAATCTCCAGGCGTGGTGGCGTGGTTGGGATTTGAACCAGCGACCCTTTTCACTGCTAGGCAAGAGTGCTAACCACTACACCACTGTGCTGCCCACAGTAATGGACATTCCTCATGCTGAATTGTTTAAAATTGTTTAAAATTTGTTTAAAGTGGTTGTAAACCCTTACAAACCACTTTGACCTACAGGTAAGCCTAGATTAAGGCTTACCTGTAGGTCCAAAAAATATCTCCTAAACCTACACGGCTTAGGAGATATTTGCCGAAAGACAGGCACCGCTGTCTACGGTGCATGCGCCGTAGACAGCGGCGCGCAGGCGCACAGAGCGCGCCTCTGTCAACGGCGATATGCCGCGAGTGGCAGCTCCCATGCACATGCGCGGGAGTGACGTCATCGCGGATTCGCCGAATGACAGCGGCGTAGCAGTGAGACCCACCGAGAAGATGGATGCTCCGGACTACAGGGGACAGTGGTGACTTCACTGGCTCCTGTGTCAGGTAAGTGACACATAATGGACTACTATGCGATGCATAGTAGTCCATTATGCTTTACCTTTGCAGGGAATCAAAAAGGAAGTAAACCCATCAGGGTTTACTTCCTCTTTAAATTGTTAAAATTGTTTAATGCAGTGCATTCTCTTCTTCTTTAGAATGCTAGAAGAATGCAGTTTTACTGCTCAAATTCACACAGAGTTCTCACAAACTTCTTTCTTTATTATTTCTCGTGATCTCAAGAATAATCTTTTATGTATTTTAAAGCCAGATCTCCATAATAATGTTTGGATTTTTTTTAATCAAGAACTTATTTTCCTGACGCCTTCATGGCAGCACACACTGGGTTGTGACTCCGCCCCCACAACCTGACAGGATTGGTTAACTATAAATTTGAAGGGGAGACCTCCTGCTGCATTCTCTTTTTTATCCTCACCTGACAGGTTGGATCGTTCGAGTTTCTAGATACCTACAGATGAATAAGCCTCTTACCGCCTCACCCCAGCAGGTTCAAGCCTCTCCTGTTTGGAAGTCCCTCCTGTACAGTCTCTAAATGAGCTTTATGGAGGGAATCCCCGTTCTGGTGGTCTCAGGGGACGTCGCACAGAGTTTTTTATAAGCTTTAAATAAGCTTTTATTGTGCAGTGGACTCTCCTTTATGTATCCTATCCTTTCCTTATTTTAATGGTACCTTTTTTTTCCTGGAGGAGTTGCTGGTTCTTGCTGTCC
Source organism: Lithobates pipiens (assembly GCF_037356315.1). Classification (NCBI taxonomy): domain Eukaryota; kingdom Metazoa; phylum Chordata; class Amphibia; order Anura; family Ranidae; genus Lithobates; species Lithobates pipiens. The sequence continues at coordinate 412,376,450 of NW_027507903.1, read as the reverse complement.
TCCAGACAGCTGTCATGGCCGCCGCTAGTGTCCTCATCGCTCTGCGCATGTCTATTTGCAGCTGGATCTTTTTTTCTCCCTGAAGTGAGGGTTTTTCCCTCTTCCAAGATGGCGCCGGTATCCTCGAGTCGTTCTGCGCATGCGCGGAGCGTCATTCGGCGCCGCTATGGCGCCGTTTTTAAAATTACAGCTGTATGCTTCTGCATGCTGCTGTTTACCAAACACTGCCCTGTATCTCTATTGCTCGGCTGGATAAGGTAAGAATATTCTTTTTATCTACTATATCTGCATAGTCTTTGTGTTTGTTCTGCAGGCCTCTTGTTCCGATACTAGTTCTTAAAGGGGCAGGTTTTAAAAAAAAAAAAAATTGTTTTTTCTTTAAAAAAAAAAATAAAAAGTGTGTGTTTTTTAATATTTATCTGTTATCGGTATTGCAAGGAAAATTCTTTTTTTCCCTTCAGTCTACTCTGTCTACCTTTTTTCATGGAGTCCACTGCCCACGCAGACCATCGACAACTAGAAAGGTAAGGGGCTCTACTCGTCGTAGGTGAGTATTGAAGAAGGGGAGAAAAAAGAGTGCCGACTGCTAAAGATGCTGCTTTTTTTTGGCAGCCCTACCAGATCAAGAGGAGCAAGTTCCAGGCATGGAAGAGGCTCAAGTCGCACTTCCAGTAGGAGATCGCACAGAAGTCGCTCCAGGTCCTCATCTCGTCAGAGACATGGTCGCTCCCACCACGGTCGCCCTCGGCATAGCCGCTCGGACCACAGGTCTCCTTCCTCTCATCACAGCCATCACGCCAGACCCGCAGCTAATGCTGCTGGATATGTGGCGCACCGGCCCTTCCGGAGAAGCTTGCCTGCCGCTCTTGCTTCAATGAAGCAACTAAGGAGAAGGAAGCAGACGCTAGAATTGCGACTGACCTTATTAGGGAATCAGTACGTGAATCTATTCTGGCAACAGCACCCCCTATGGAGGTGGCAGGTCCTAGCACATCCACTGCAAACCCATATCACTCCCAGGCTTCGGAATCATCTTCAGATAATGACGGCCAGGAGATGTCTGCAGGATTTGATTTTTCTTTGGTAGAGCCATTTGCAAGATCAGTCAAAGAGGCTATCGGCTGGGAGGATATTATTTTTGAGCCTCAGAAAACCCGCAAATATTTTCCCAATTTAAAAAGACGACCAGAGTCCTTCCCATTTATTGAGGAACTCGGGGATCTTATTAAAGACGAGTGGGAATCAGACAAACGACCAAGCATCGCTAACAGATTAGCAAAAATGTATCCTCTGGACGAATCAAAGGTTAAACCTTTAGTTAATGCTCCCATAGTGGATTCCTCCCTGATGCGTCTGGCCCATCATGTCACTTTACCCATCGAAGATGCGGTCTCTTTTAAAGACGTACTGGACCGTAAGATGGACTTGGAATTAAAGAAAGCGTATTCCATGGCAGGGGGCTCCTGCAGGCCGGCTATTACCACGGCAGCGGTGGCAAGAGCAATTTCTGGATGGGCTACTAAATTGGAGAAGGATCTTCTAGAAGGTGCAGAAATGGAGAAATTAGTCTCTTCTTTGCAAGAGATTAGATTGGCAGGTGACTTTGTAGCAGAGGCCTCAGTGGACATCATAAGGTCCTCGGCCAGAACAATGTTGGCATCAGTGACAGCAAGGAGGGCCTTATGGCTGAAGCCATGGATGGCCGATACAGCCTCCAAAATTAATTGGTGCAAGATCCCTTATGATGGTTCTAATCTCTTTGGGGCCAAACTGGACTCGGCTATTTCCAAAGTCACAGGAGGGAAGTCTGGGCTGATTCCCTCTGATAGAAGACCCAAGGCTCAGAAAGGGCCTTCTTTTAGGCGAAACCTTCCGGATAAGTATAGGGAGTCCAGATCCTACCGTCCCGGCAGAGAATTCAGGAGGGATTGGAAGAATACTAAGCCTTCCTTTCTGAGAATGCAGAAGACCAAGGCTACACCCGCAGGGGAGCATCCAAAGTCCTTTTGAAAGTTTGCCCGCTCACCCAGTCCAGGTGGGCGCCAGGCTAAGAGGGTTTCTTCAGATCTGGACAAGACATATACAGGACATTTGGGCACTGTCCACAATCAAGTGTGGGCACAAATGGGGGTTCATGAACGGGTTTCCAGGAAACCACTTTCAGCCTACCAGACTGCCTTCCACACTATTCAGGAAGAAACTCCTCATAGAATATGTAGCAGATTTAAAACAGAAGGGGGCTATTGTGGAGGTTCCATCGACTCAAAGAGGGAGAGGCTTCTACTCTCCGTTATTTTTGGTGAAAAAAAGGACAGGAGATTTTCGTCCAGTACTGGATCTCAAGAGGCTCAACAGGAACATCAAAATAGAAGCCTTCAAGATGGAGAGTCTCCAGTCCATACTCTTAGCAATAAGTCTGGGCGATTGGATGCTGTCCGTAGATTTGTCGGACGCCTATCTTCACATCCCAATACATCCGGCCTTTCAGAAATTTATTCGGTTCGCCATCAATCATTCCCATTTCCAGTTTCGGTGCCTTCCATTCGGCATTTCGTCAGCTCCCAGGACTTTTACCAAAATTCTCCTACCATTAGTAGCATTCCTCAGGGGGAAAGGTCTTCGAATTCACCATTATTTAGACGACATCCTACTGTTAGCAAAAAGTCGAGAGTTATTGCTTCAGCATCGGGAAATTCTTCTTTCAACTCTCCACAACTTCGGATGGATCGTCAATTTGAAAAAAAGCAGTTTACAACCCACTCAGAAGATGGTGTTTCTAGGAGCACATCTGGACAGTTCGCTCCCACAGGCAAAGATTCAGCTCCTAATTCAAAAGATGCGGAGACTGCTGTCAGCAAGTCATCTGTCAGCCAGGGTCTGTCTAAGCATGCTGGGATCCATGTCAGCCACCATACCCATGGTGCAATGGTCCCAATGGCACATGAGGACTCTGCAAAACTCCTTTCTCAAGCAGTGGAATGGAGTGTCCATGCATCAGACCATTGTCATCTCCAAGTCGGTGAAACGATCAGTATGGTGGTGGACACACCAGAACAATTTAGAGAAATACAAGCCAATAGTCCCTCCAGACCCAGAAGTGGTGACTTTGGATGCTTGCCAGAGCGGCTGGGGAGGACACTACCAGGATCTAGCAGTCCAAGGCCAGTGGCAGTTCCAAGCCCTAGGAGTAGTTTCCAATATTTTGGAGCTCAGGGCGGCCTTTCATGCCCTAACGGCATTCACGTCTCTGCTCCCGGGGAAGAGTGTGCTTATCAGGATGGACAACAAGGTGGCAGTATCTTATGTGCAGAGACAGGGAGGTACAAGAAGTGTTACCTTGATGGAGGAAGTTCGTCCCATTTTAGAATGGGCCCAAGTTCACCTAACGGACTTAAGAGCAGTATATGTCCCAGCAACGCAGAATGCATTGGCCGACTATCTGAGTCGGAAGCCGTTGTCCAACAACGAGTGGTCTTTGAGTCCTCAAATTTTTTCTCTCCTGACGGAAACCTGGGGGACACCGGAGATAGATCTAGCGGCCACTCCTTTAAACACCAAATGTCACAGGTTCCTGTCGAGGAATCCGTTTCCATCAGCCGAGGGAATAGACTGTCTGATACATCCATGGAGTTTCAATTTGGGTACATATTCCCGCCTACTCCTCTAATTGCGAGGTTCCTGTCCAGACTTCAGAGGTCCTCAGTAACGGTAATCGCAGTAATCCCATTCTGGCCGAGGAGGCCGTGGTTTACAACCCTTCTACAGCTCAGTGTCCAGCCACCAATTGTTCTGCCACTAGAACCAAACCTTCTCTCACAGGGACAGTTCCTTCATCCTGCTCCCGAGAGGTTACATCTGATGGCCTGGAAGTTGAAAGGTCTAGGCTGAGGGCGCAAGGCTGTTCCCAGGAGGTCATTTCTACCTTAATGCAGGCTCGGAAAGTTTCCACGAATTCCATCTATGCTAGGATTTGGGAAAAGTTCTGCCTTATGGCCTGAGAAAGAAATTGGAATCCTCTTGCTCCGGGACCACCTCAAATTCTGGAGTTCCTTCAGTCGGGAATTAACAAAGGCCTCAGTTCAAGCACCCTCAAGGTGCAGGTTTCGGCTCTCTCTGCTAAAACAGGCACAAAATGGGCTTTTCATCCCCTGGTCATCCAATTTCTTAAGGCTAGTCTGAAGATAAAGCCTCCTAGGAAGCCTATGTTTCCATCATGGGATCTGTCGGTAGTTCTTCATGCTTTTTCTAATCCACCGTTTATTCCTGTGGAATCTATTTCACTATGGGACTTGACTTTGAAGCTTGCTTTTCTAATTGCCATAACATCAGCCAAGAGAGTGTCGGAAATTCAAGCCCTGGTTATTTCAGAGCCTTATCTGGTTTTCTTTCCAGACAGGGTAGTTCTTAGACCCTCAGATCATTTCATACCCAAAGTGGCTTCTTCCTTTCACTATAACCAAGATATTGTCCTTCCATCCTTCACTGATGATCAGGGAGATCCTCATCCGCTGGACATTAAATCCACCATCACCAACTACTTGTCAGCTACTATCTCCTTTAGGAAGACAGACTCTCTCTTGATTATTCCTCATGGAACTAGACGCGGACTGCCAGCTTCCTCACGCACTATTGCGTCCTGGTTGGTAAGAGCCATTAAAAAGGCATATTCCACGCAACATTTGGCGATTCCAGAAGACATCAGGGCTCATTCTACTAGGGCAGTGGCTACTTCTTGGGCGGCATATTGCAGAGT